>NC_072373.2:157588484-157891515 GCF_028885625.2 Pongo pygmaeus | reverse complement strand
GAGATTATCTCAGTGGATTTGACTTAATCTCTTGAACCACTTTCTAAAAAGAGTTTTATTTGGCTAGTTGCAGAAAAGAAAATCAGAGTTTCAAAGCTTGAAGGGGATTCAGTGTGCCACTGATGACTTGTAGCTAGAGGGGGACATATGAAAAGGGCTTCAGAATGGCCTCCAGGAGTTAGGAGCAACCACCAGTCAACAGCCAGTCAGAAACAGAGGTCTTGGTCATCTAAGCACAAGAAATTGGATTCTGCCAACAAGAAGTTTAGCTGACCATGAGAATGATTTTTTTCCTAGAGCTTCCAGATAAGGACTCAGTCATCAGACACCCAGATTATAGCCCTGTGGTACCCTAGTTAAAGAACTAAGCTATTCCATGTCAGAGTTTTGACCAACAGTACTGTAGGCTAATAAATAGGTGTGACTGTAGGCTGTTAAGTTTGTGTCCATTTGCTATGAAGCAATAGAAAACAGGCAGCATGCTCTGTTTTTTCTACTCTTGTATCACCTTGGTCTTTCTGTTCTCCTCCATTCATTAATAAATTGCTTCTGGTTCCTCTAGGTACTAGGCTGTGGGTAGGGGAAGGTAGGAAGGTTGAGAAGAAAGTTGGGGTGATTTTAAAATGACTTAAGTTCAGCTGTCTTCCAAGTTCATGGGAAAATAAGCCATTCTTTTTCTGCCAAACGGTGGTATTAAGGCTTGCAGGATGAAATATTTTGCTTCTGACTTCTCCAGCTGAGAAGCAGGCCTAATTTTCTGTGATGATTAATATTGCAAACTCTAGAAAATACAAGCTAGCCTTCCCAGAAGTTTTCTCACTGCTCTGCACTCCGATTGCCCTAAGGGAAATAGAGGGTGAAGACTGTCTTTCCTTCTCAGAGGCACCACCAATTTCTATGCGTGATTCTCTTGGGTCACCCTCATGTCATCAGGGAATGAAATATTCCCCATCTTACTCCATGCAGAAAGAAGGAGAAAAGCCAGGACATGTTCTGTATTCCTATGTATTCCCATTAACCACTAGCTTTCTCTTACATATGTTCATTAGGGGATGAACAAGACTATTGGAAAGATTGGTAAAATCTTGTAGGGACATTTCTAGGTGATTTCTATGATTGTTTGGGATATTTGCAATCTGTCCTTAGTTTTGATTCCTCTGTGAATTGAGGTAAAATTCCCATTTAAAATCCTGTTGCAAATTCTACTTTGTGAAAGTAAAAACCACCACCCTGTGCTCTATGAAAGTTCCTTTCTTGCCTACTGATAATAGGTTTGTTCTCTTGAGTTAAAATATAGCTTTATTTTCAGATATTTAAAACATCTGCTTTGTATTTTCTAAAAATCACTCTAACTACTTGGTGGAGAGTAGACTGCAGGAGGATGAAATTGGACCCTGCAATACAGATACCCTTGAGGTAATCTAGACCTTCCATTTAATGGGTGATCCATGGAATGGCAGGATCAATGTCACCTGGAAGCCTGTAAAAAAAGATGAGTCTCTGGTCTTTCTTCAGACCTACTAAAGTAGAATGTACACTTTAACAAGATCCCCAGGTAATTTGTATGCTTACTAGAAATTGTGAAGGACTTCTCTAGGTGAGATTTGATGCTTGCTTATCTAGGGTGATGTGTGTGGAAATGGGGATAAGGGAATGGATACAAGATATATTTTTCAGATACAAATGACAGAATTTTAGGATGACTTGATGTCAGAAATGAGGAAAAGGAAGAAATCCAGTATGATAAGTTAGGTTTCTAGCTTGAGTAACATAGTGGTGGTTTATGAAGTTTGGGAGAGGAATATGCTTGATACAAAAAAAAAACAACAACAACAAAGGTTCTAATTTGACCACATAATTATCTGGAGAATATATATATCTATACATCTATATATCTACATATCTCTCTCTCTCTCTCTCTCTCTCTCTGTGTGTGTGTGTGTGTGTGTGTGTGTGTATCTATATATAGCTATATATAGATATATAGCTATATATAGATATATATATGTTTTTTGAGATGGAGTTTTGCTTTTGTTGCCCAGGCTGGAGTGCAGTGGCACAATCTCGGCTCACTGCAACTTTTGACTCCCTGATTCAAGCAATTCTCCTGCCTCAACCTCCTGAGTAGCTGGGATTACAGGCATGTGCCACCATATCCAGCTAATTTTTGTATTTTTTAAGTAGAGACAGTGTTTCACCATGTTCGCCAGGATGGTCTTGATCTCCTGACCTCGTGATCTGCCCGCCTTGACCTCCCAAAGTGCTAGGATTACAGGCATGAGCCACCACGCCCAGCCGAGAATATTTTAATAGTTATAATCCAGAGTCGTGCTTGCCTCTTATTCCTATTGTCCCTTTTCTGTTTCTACTCCATTCTAACTCCTTAGTTGAAAAACTATAATCAGTCTAGTCAGTAGCAATCTAGAATAGATAATTTCTGTGGTTTTAAAAGGACAGAAATTACAAGGGCCCTTTCCCTGAAAATGTCTGCTTCTTTTATTTTCTTCTTATTGCCAATTCTATCCTGATAGTTAAAATTTAGTTAATATTAAATCTTTCCTCAACTGATTTTTCTACCTATTGTGAAATACAATTATCACCAAAATATGATAAAACTGTTTCAGATCCTCAATTGAGTATTAGAATTTTAAAAGAAAAATAACCAATAGCTTATTCAGAAAAAGAAAAGAAAAACAAAAAAATGCAAAAAAACTCTTCTGTGTCTAACAATATTTTGCACAGCTTTCAAAATCAATGGTAATAGTACAAAATCAGGCATATTTTTGAAAGGGTTAGTAGGTAATTTGTGAATACTCATTGGTAGATGTGAGTAATCATCTTTTATTGGAATATATTAGACTGTACATCTTTTTAATTGCTATGTGTTTTCTGGCTTCCTGGTCAACAAAGAAGAGACACTAATCTAACATCTAAAGAACACAATATTTCATCATTGCCAGGGCAATGTCATTGGGAGTAAATCCCGAGGCAGAGCATCATAAGGATTTTGTAATTTTCATGGTGGTTATGGGGCAATTAAAGAAATGATTCTCTAAGGTGGGCCACAAGAAAACTGCTATTACATACTCCTTTTGATGTGCACTATTTTATTAATACTGTGTATTTAATGAGTTTTTCTCTATGGGGCTTTTTCCCCCTTGTTTTTAGCTGCATGAAAAATAAATAACATGGGTGGGAAAATTTTCTCAAACAAAATGGCCATAGTTTTTTTTTTTTTAATTTAAAAATAATCTCTAATAAAAATAAATGTTAGGCCTAGTGCTAAATAGTGAAGTATCCAGCATTTATATTTCAATTTAAAGATGAGGAAATAAAGGTAAAAGAGGGCTAAATAACTCACTCAAATTCATTCCGTAAGTAAGTAGTATAGGTGGAATTTAAACACAAGTAGTTGGGCTCCTAAATCGTATTCTTAACCTTATGTTAAAGATAGTGGAACTGTATAGGGAGGAAAACACACACACACACACACACGCACGCACACACACACACACGCACACACACACACCCCGTTCTCCCCCCCAACAACAAAGAAGGAAGAAGGTATTATGTTATTTCACTGATGTCACAAAAATTTGTTCTCTCTTTTCAAAATGTAAAGAGTGATTTTTATATCACATTAGATAAATTTCCATGATTATATGTCTATCAATCTGTCCAAGAAACATGTAAACACATAGAGTTGCATGCTTTGAATTATATAGGCTGACTCTGAGTGTACTGCCTATGAGTTAGCTCCGCTCCATAAGGAGTACTAATAAAAATAAATAAATAAGTAAGTAATATAACTGAGCATCTTTGATCATGATTTAATAATTGCAAATAATACTTATAGCCATTTCCCTGGAATTTTATCTCTTGATTAGAGATAATAAAAATCTTCACAAATATCTTTATTGAATAACTTTTACTAGGATAATTTGCTGGTGTTGGGATAGCAATAGGAAGACATAGTAATCTTTAATAGAGTTTATGACAATTTTTATTTTTTCTAATTAACATTTTGTTTACCAGAATTCCAAAAGGCACAAAGTACAGCTGGCTTATTGATATTAGACAAATCTATTTCCCCAAATATTTACTAAACCTGAGTGCTGGTTTTCTCCTCCAATCCCTTTCTAAATATGTTGTGCTTCTAAATAGCATCTCTATTAGCCCTTTCACTGGGAAAATTCTTTACTCTGCATAGCTCTCATACATATTTCAGGACATTTAGTGTCTGTGTCCCCTGGTCATTGCAAGCCGGTGATAACCAAAACTGCCCCTACATTTCCAAATCACCCTGATTGAGAACAATGGAAAAAATCAGGGGAAAACAATAAGTAAACATTCCTACCACTTATTTGCCCTCTCCTCTCCTTCTCTTGATGCACAACAGACCAATTTTATCACCCAATAGGAGGCTCTTAAAAAAGGAGAGTTTCATTAGGTATGGTATAATGGGGAAAACAATGAAGAGAAGCAAGTGATACAACCTCCTCTCAGGAAAATCACTCATCATCCAGACATTCTCCCTCACGATGGGTGTGGCTAGAAAGGAGCAGCTCATTAATGGCCATTTGTGGGACATGACTTGATGGCTAATCTTCTTTTCCAGCAGTTTGTTTTTACAATTGAATGTCATAGAAAAGGTGTACTGTCTTAGAGTCTTATCCAAATAAACAAGTTGTACAACTCTATCACTGCTTCTTGTCAAGGCTTCAGTCCTATCATAGTCCTCTTAGCATGTTTCTTTGTGTCACATTTCTTGTGTCCATCTCAGCTAGATCTGGTGGTCACAGCTAACTCTACTCTAGGATTTGGAAGCTCTTTCTTGTTAATTGATTTTCTTCACCATAATTAGAGCATAGCAATACTTAGGAATGTAAATATTTATATTTGCACTCTGAGGAGTATAAAATTATCTCTAATTCAATGTCTATTTAAAACACAAACCTCAAAACATTCTGTACATTAGCTAATCTAATCTGATCTTAAACTTACTCAATGTAATTCACGATTTGACATTCCTTAATGTGAAATCATCATGTATAGAGCATTTCATGCAATTATTGTCTGCATAGTTCATATCAATAATAGGACAAATTTGTGAAATGTTTATTATATTTAATAGTTATTGGAAGTTACATAAGTTTTCATATATTACAAGTTCTTAGAAATCAGGAACTTTGCTTTATTCCTCCTTGGATGAATAAAGCCCTGGAGCAAGGCTGGGAAGAGAGGATGCTCCAAACAAATTTTTCATTTGAAATATTTGTATTTCCCTTCAGCTTTCAGACATGATATGCAAGAACTATCTTCTGTGAAATCACTTCACTCCTTTGCACTCATCTGAAGCCAATTATTAAGACATCTGTGCTCAATGTCAATAAGATGTACAGCATTGTGATTTACCAGCTGACTTCATTACTGGCTTTGGCATTGTCAGTTTTTTAACAAACTGCTAACAGATAAAGTAATAAGTGTACTAGAAAACATATTGCCTGTAGGAGCTGTTGTTATTGAGGGCAAAAGGGTAGAGAGTATATACATTTCTCAGAAATATTAATAATTAAAGATTCCTTTAAATTAGAGTCACCTTGCAGCTGAAGCCACATCTTACAAGAAACAAAAAGTTTTGCTGTGGCTTCTATTTGATAGCTTTGTTATGCAACTGTATCATAAGTACTATGCCAATTTAAGTGTTTAAAATGTATTTATTGTGATGAGTTGACACATGGTCATTTTTCAATTACATTAATTCATTTATATTACTGATAATGATAATGACAACAAAACTTCATCTTTTATGTATAAATCAACTAAATATCTAACTACTTTAGAAAGTGCTTACTTAAAAATCAGTATCATTAGTTTGCATGAGAGTACTTTTTTGTTAATATTGCCTCATTATTTTAATTTTTAAAGAATGAAAACTATTTCCTGAATATTGAGTAAATAAAATGAAATTTATATTACTGACTACTAGCACTTGCTGCTTAAGCAAAATTATGAACACATTAGAAATGCCAAAAGGCACTGGTTATCATGATGAAAGCATATGCTTTGGCTCTAAGGTATACTAAAAAATAGTTCCTTTTCTTGGGCCTTTTTCTTTGGCTTATATGTTCTATTTTTATCTATTTCCACATATCAAAACTACCCTTTCAGGTGTTATATCTGCTCAGAGTACTTCTCCCTTAGCAGACTAATTTAATAAACATTTGCATTATTTAAGAGTTTCACACGTAAATCCATTATCCCATTCCAGAAACCATAGTTACTCTATCAGAAAGGCTTATTAGAAGTCTAACTACTTGCTCTCACTTTCCTGGGGACACTAAAGTAGATTTTAGGAAACACTAAGGGCTTGGCATGCTCAATTCCTCTTATGACGGAAGTGACCAGGTCAGGGTCCCTTCCACAAGTAGCCAGGCTTTCTGTCATCTGATTGGGCTACCATGGCATGATGTATTGTACTGGGGATATGCACCATAGCAAAGACATTTCTATGCTAGCTTGAAGCAAGATCATTGCCCAGTAGTGTTGTCTCAAACTAGAGAATTACCTACTGATCCATTTAGATTGTTTCCCTTGGGGAGATTGAATATGAAGCAGAGAGAAAAAGAAGAAATCATAGTAGAAGATAGTAGATGGGAATACAATAGGCATAGAGGCCAAAAAGTAGAAAGGAGAAGAGTGACTTATTGTGTTATAGAGTCCCTAGATAGGGTGTATTAGATGCTCTCTGTTGAGGGAAAGACAAGCTGAGAAGTTCAACAGGCTGATATTCGTGCTGCAGAGCCACTGCTGCATCCTGAATGGCAAAGTGTACTTATCAAATTTTTCTGCTGAAACACTTTCTCAAATTCCCTCTTTCATGTAGCTTTACAAGTAAAACTTCCTTATATGAGGTAACCTCTACATCTCTATTCTACTATAATATGTAAAATCTAAACTAATGAAATTTCTCCACGTGCTCCTTTCACCATTGCACAAGATTTTATAGCATTATCCTTGCAAATGCAGGTGATTTCATGCAGAGCTCAGTGGAGTCTCTCTAGATAACTCTGGTTGCCACTACTCATTTCATCTATATCACAGGTACCCTCTAATTTGTAGTTCCAAAGTCCTGGTACTTTGGATTGAGAATTGTGCTTGTTTGTTTTAACTCAGTCTTTTTTCTTTCTTTTTTTTTTTAATTATTCTTTAAGTTTGGGATACATATGCTGAACATGCAGGTTTGTTACATAGGTGTACATGTGCATGGTGCTTTGCTGCACCCATCAACCCATTATCTAGGTTTTAAGCCCTGCATGCATTAGGTATTTGTCCAAAGCTCTCCCTCCCCTTGCCCCCACCCCCCGACAGGCCCCGGTGTGTGATGTTCCCCTCCCTGTGTCCATGTGTTCTCATTGTTCAACTCCCAATTATGAGTGAGAACATGTGGTGTTTGCTTTTCTATTTCTGTGTTAGTTTGCTGAGAATGGTGGTTTCCAGCTTCATCCATGTCCCTGAAAAGGACATGAACTCATTCTTTTTTATTGCTTCATAGTATTTCATGGTGTATATGTGCCACATTTTCTTTATCCAGTCTATCATTGACGGACATTTGGGTTGGTTCCAAGTCTTTGCTATTGTGAATAGTGCTGCAATAAACATGTGTGCATGTGTCTTTATAGTAGAATGATTTATAATCCTTTGGGTAAATACCCAGTAATGGGATTGCTGAGTCAAATGGTATCTCTGGTTCTAGATCCTTGAGGAACTAGAACATGTAATTTCTAATTTAAATTATAATCTATAGAAGAAATATCCCAGCAGGATAATGGACTTTTCTAGGCCCACTTTCACTATGTGTCGGGTACCTTAAAATATATAGTTTTAAAGTCTTAGAGATTTTTACTGAGAATTTGTAAACTTAAAAATGCCAAACTTCTTTATCTTATATAAATATATACGTATAGAGAATATATAAATCTGGAATATGTTATACTTGTTTATAATGATGATCTTAAAACAATTCTGAAGTATATGGTGATGAATATACTTAAAATAACTTGTGAATATATTTTACAAGTTTATGGAGGAATAAGTGGCATACAATAAAATGCATATATTTCAAGTATAAAATTTGATAATTTTTTATACAGGTATATAACTATGAGTCCAGAACTACGTCTAAAAAATGAACATACCTATCACTTCCAAATTTCTTTCTGCTACTGTGCCATCTCTCTCTCCTTCTCCTCCCATCCCCAAGCATACACTAATCTGCTTTCTTGACACTACAGATTACTTAATATTTTATCTAAATAAAATTTGTACATTTTGTCTATTTTCTTTTACTTGAAATAATTATATTAAGGTTTATCCATGTTGTATCAATAGTTCATTACATTTATTAATTTTTTATTATTTTTATTGCTGCGTAGTATTGCATTATATGAATTGTTTATCCACTCACTTGTTGGCATTTGGGCTGTTACCACTTCTTTTTAGTAAGCAGCTATTAACAGTCATATATGTCAATTGTAAGAACATATATCTTATTTATCTTGAGCAACAGCTAGGACAAGAATGAATGGGTCATATAGTAGTTATGTGGTTTTCACATTTATTTACTTACGAAAATGCCAAGCTGATTCCCAGTCACTTTGGGGTTCTAGTTCTTCTATTTCCTCATGAACGTGTAGTATGGTCAGCCTATTTTTTTTTTAATTTTAGCTATTCTAATATGTATGTAGTAATGTTTCATTGTGTTTATTTTATTTAACAAATACCCAGGCCGGGCATGGTGGCTCACTCCTATAATCCCAGCACTTTGGGAGGGCAAGGTGGGAGGATTGCTTGAGGCAAGGAGTTCTAGACCAGTCTGGGGAACATAGCAAGACACCATCTGTATGAAAGGTAAAAAATAAAAGATTAGCTAGGTATGGTGCTGTGCACCTGTAGTCCCAGCTATTCAGGAGTCTGAAGGTGGAAGGATTACTTGAGCCTAGGAGTTCAAGGTTGCGGTGAGCTATAATCACACTATTGTACTGCAGCCTGGGCAAGAGTGAAACCCTGTCTCTCAAAAACAAAGAAACCAACAACAACAACAAACTAATCAAGTTGCATGACTCTTTCTGAGCTTAGTTATTATCTACCTTTGATCTTTCTGTTTTTATTGTTGTTGAGGTACCCATTTACATCTTTCAGTCACTTTTTAAAAATGGGTTTGTTTGTTTTATTATTGGATTTTGTGGTACTATATATTCTAGATAAAAGTAATGTATTATTATTTTAGTTATAAATATTTTTCCCAGTCTGTGACTTCTCTTTTCATTCTCCTAACATTATTTTTTAAAGAGCAGAAGTTTTTAATTTGATGATATCAAAGTTATTTTTTTTTGCATTTTACAGATTATGATTTGTCATATTTTTAAAATCCTCTATAACTCGAAATCATAAATGTTCTCCTATGCTTATTCAATAATTCTCCAAGTTTTCAATTTTATACTAAAGTTTGTGTTCTGTTTCATATATTTTTGTATGATGTGGTATGTATGTTACTTTTTGTGTAAGATCCAGTTGTTGAAATGACTATCAATTCTCTGTTGAATTGCCTGAACCTTTGTCAAGTATTGACTGTCTATATGTGTTTAGGTCCATTTCTTAACTCTTCATATTCTTTTGATTTAATTGTCATACCCAATGAGACACCACACATTCGGGCTTACAGTATCTTCATAGGAAGACCTGAAATAGGAAGTATTCATTTTGCCTTTCCAAAATTATACTTTGTATTTTGATATGCATTTTAGGAATAGTTTTAACTTTCTACAAAGTGATGCCTGGTGCATTTTAGATTGGAATTGCATTAAATCTGTAGATCAATTTGAAGAAAATTGACATCTTGAAAATATTCAATATTCTGACCTTTAAGCCAACTGTATCTCTCTATAAGGTTGTCTTAGTCTGTTTCTGCTGACATAAAAAAATACCACAGACTAATTTATAAAGAACATAGATATATTTCTCCCAGAACAAAAATATAGTTCTGCAGATTGAGAAGTCCATGATCAAGATGCCTCCAAGTTCAGTGTTTGTTGAGGGCCCCACTTTCTGTTTTCAAGATGGCGTCTTGTTCCTGCATCCTCCAGAGGGTATGAACAGTGTGTCCTCACATAACTGAAGGCTGGAGAGAAAAATAATTTAAGTGCTTCTCTCCAATCTTTTTATAAGGCACAAATCCATTGATTAGAGTCCTCATGACTTATTTACTTCCCCAAATGCCCACCTTTTATACTACCAGAATGGGGATTAAGTTTGGGCATGATTTTTGGAGGAGACATACTTTCAAAACATAGCAGCATTAAATTTTCTGAACAATATTGTGTAGTTTTTACTCTACGGGTCTTTCAGTTTTTGTCTTTTTTATCTCTTTGTATTTCATATTTCTGTCACTACATTAAATAGTAATGTTTTTAAATTGTATTATCTGACTGAAATGTGTTAGTGTGTAAACATGTAATTAATATTCTGTTGATCTCTTATTTTGGTACCTTATTAAGCTGTTAGTTGTAGTAGAATACTTTTTTTAAAAAGAGTCCATTAGATTTTCTACATAGATGGTTGTGTTTTCCATACATAGAGACAGTTTTATCTCTTCCATTTTAATCTTAATACTTCATTTATTCTTTCTCTTATTGCACTGGATGTGAGTTCAAATACAATGTTGTACAGACATTTCTTGTATTTTTACTAATTTGTGTTGGAACAAATTTAGTCTTTCACCATTAAATAAGATGTTAGCTGAGAGAGTGACATAAGCAAGATGGAGGAGAAGGAAGTCCTAGATCCCCCTTCCCATTACAAATATGCAAAACACACAGATTGATTCAATGGCATTTCACAGGCACATTTTATTTTTTTAAAATCAGAACCTAATTAAAAAGGCCCTTGCATCCTGGGAGAATGAAAAATTGGAATCATGGAAGCAGACAGGATATTTTAAGGCACCTTCTTGTCAGAGATCTTGTACTTGGCCTAGTACTGTATAATCAAGAAGCATCCCCACTAGATCCCAGATTTACCCAGAGGAAAGATAGCGTTGGTTCACATGTCCAACACCCATACTTTTTGAGGGTCCTCCTCCAGAAAAATGACTATGGACTAGTCATTCTTTAACTTTTGATGGGTCTGGCATAGTCTATCCACCCATGAGAAAATAAAGGCAGCATCTTGGGCTGATGGATGCCAGAAACTTTATTCACTGCTTGGTATAAAATGAGCCAATGAAAAATTTCAGCTTTAAGCTTGCCCCTGGAAAGATAAATAGTTGATCCATGCTTCCAGTACCCCAGATTCTCTAGAGATGTTTAAAAATCTAGCACCTGTCTCACCAATCCTGGTGCTCTGATGAGTCTGGCATTATTTTGCAAGCTGTGGGAGAAAGTGGCAACTGGAGTTGGTGGATTGCATAGTTCCCCCATTCGCCACCTCCTGGCTCAGTACAGAGTGAGTAGACAAAAAACACAGCTATCTGACTTTCTCTAGATTGAGAAAGATTTGGAAGAGGCCCCAGAATCTCTGACTGGACTGATTTGTACAGACTTTTTTCCTATGCAAGGCCAAGATGTGAAGAATGGAAGAGGTACGTGATTTTTCCAATGCAGAGACTCAAACACAAAGAGTCAAGGAAAATAAAGAATCTGGCAAAGATATTTCAATAAGTGAAACAAAATTCAGAAGTGGCCTTAATAAATGGAGTTGTATGATTCATCTGACACAGAATTAAAATAACTCTAATAAAGATGCTCACCCAGGTAAAGAGAATAATGCATGAATAATCAGAGCATTTTAACAAAGAAATAGAAAACATTAAGAAGTACCAATTAGAAATTGTGAGGCTGAAGGATGTAATAACTGAATTTAAAAATTCACTAGAATGTTGAATAGCAGACTAAAGTATAAGAAAGGATCACAGACCCAAAGTCTGTTGACTAGAGATAATTCAGTGAGAGGAGCAAAAAGACAAAGAAAATTATAAAACAGAGTGAAGAAACTTTATGAGAATTATGGGACACCATCAAGCATACTGATATACGCATATAAGGGTCCCAGAAAATGTAAAGAAAAAGAAAGTAGTAGAAAGCTTATTCAAAGAAATAATAGCTAAAAGCTTCCCAAACCTGGGTAAGAAAATGGACATACAGATTCAAGAAGCACAAAGGACACCACATATGCTATATCTCTCCAAATACACACCCAGGCATATTATAATCAAATCATCAAAACTCAAAGACAAATAATTTTGAAAACAACAGGTAAAAAGTGATTTGTAACATACAAGGCAACTTTTATAAGACCATCAGTGGTTTGTTTTCACTATAGTCTTGCAGACCAGAAGGGAGTGGGATGATAGATTCAAAGTGCTGAAAGAAAATAAAAGCCAACCAAGAATACTACAACTAGCAAAACTCTTCTTCAAAAATGAAAGTGAGATATTTTCTCAAGCAAAAGGCTATATCTCTACGGGACCTATGTGTAAGAAATACTAAAGAGAGTTCTTCAGGTTGAAACAAAAGACCCTAAAGAGCCACACTATTACTGTAATGATGGTGGCTAAGTCACTTTATGATATAAAAGTTAAAAGACAAAAGTATTAAGAATATGTTAAATTTTCACAATATGAATAGATATAAATTTTAACAAAAATAACATAAAATATCTGTGTGTTGGGAAGAGAAATTAAAGTATTTTGCATGTGATTGAACTTAAGTTATTATCAGCTTAAATAAGCTATTGTAACTGTAAGATATTTTATGTAAGTCCCAAGAAAACCACAATAAAATACCCATAAAATTTCATAAATGAAAAAGAGGAATATGTGAAAGTATATTAATAGAAAAATAATCAAAACAATATAAAGAAAGACATTGAGAGAGGAAAAGACAGACAAAAGAACTGCAAGACTAACCTGATGCCACTAAAAATGGCAATACTAAATCTTTTTGCAAATAATATGATGTAAATGTAAATGGATTAAATCTTCCTAATAAAAAATATGAGGTAGCTGAATAAATTTTCAAGACTGAAAAATATGCTGTTTACTAGAAATTCACTTTAGATTTAAGTACAAACATAGGCTGAAAGTGAAGTGAAGTTAAAAGATATTCCATGCAAATGGTAACCAGAAAAGAGCAGTAGCTATACTTAAATATTAGACAAATAGACTTTTAGTCAAAAACTGCCACAAAATAAAAGGACAGACATTTTATGATAATAAACTATTCAATCAACCAGAAAGAGATAATGATTATAGATATATGTGCATTCAACATAAGAGTCCTTAAATATATAAAACAAATATTGAAAGGTTTGAAGGAAAAATCATAGACAGTAATGCAATAATAGTAGGAGATTTCATTCCCCTATTTTCAATAATGTACAGAACATAAAGATAGGAGATCAGTAAGGAAGTAGAGGATTTAAATAACACTCTAGACCAACTGAACCTAATAGTCATATACAAAATATTGTCTTAAACAGTGGCAGAATTCACATTTTTCTCAAACACACATGGATCTACCTCCACGATAGATCATAGGTTAGGTCACAAAACAAGTCTTAAATGAATAAGATGATCTTTTCTGGTTATAATGGAATAAAACTACAAATTAATAGTTAACAGACAACTGGAAAAATCACAAATATATGGATAATAATAACACACTCTTAAACAACTATGACGTCAAAGATGAAGTTTAAAGAGAAATTATAAAATATCTTGAGACAAATAGACAAACATGACATTATAATATTTATTGGATGCAGCAAAAGCAAGACTAAGAGAGAGGTTCATAGATATAAACACTACATTAAAAAAAAAAAAAACTCGGCCGGTCGCGGTGGCTCACGCCTGTAATCCCAGTAGTTTGGGAGGCCAAGGCGGGTGGATCACCTGAGGTCAGGAGTTCGAGACCAGCCTGACCAACATGGTGAAACATCATCTCTACTAAAAATACAAAAAATTAGCTGGGCGTGGTGGTGGGCGCCTGTAATCCCAGCTACTCAGGAGACTGAAGCAGGAGAATCGCTTGAACCTGGGAGGCGGATGTTGCAGTGAGCCAAGATTGTGCCACTGCATTCCAGCCTGGATGACAGAGCGAGACTGTCTCAAAACAAAACAAAACCCTCAAACTACCAAACTTTATACCTTAAGAAACCACAAAAAGAAAAATGAACTGAGCCCAAATTAGTAGAAGGAAAGAAATAAATAAATGAAATAGGAAATAAAATACAATGAAAAAATCAACGAAACTTAAGAGTTGTTTTTTTTCAGTGATCAAACTGACAAAGCCTTTGCTAGATTAAGAACAACAGAGATGATTCATAAAGAAAATCAGAAAAGAAAGAGGAGGCATTAAACTGATACCATAGAATTAAAAAGGATCATAAGCCACTGCTATAAACAAGTATTTGCCAACAATCTAAGTAACCTCAATGAAATGGATGACTTCCTAGATATATACAACCTACCAAGAGTAAATCATGAAGAAATAAAAAGTCTTACCTACAGCTAATATGTTAATTGAATCAGTAATCAAAAACTTCCTAACACAAAAGACAGAACTAAATATATTCACTGGTAAATACTACCAAGGACTTAAGGAAGAATTAATGACATCCCTTCTCACTATCTTCCAAAAAATTTACGAGAATAAAACCTTTCCAAACTCATTTTATAAGGCCTGAATTACCTTGATAACAAAGCCAGAAAGACACTAGAAGAAAAGAAAACCATAGGACAACATCTGTGATGAATATGGATCTAAAAAAATCTTCAACAAAATACTTCAACGAAATCTAACAGCACATTGACAGTATCAATTATACCCCATGACTAATGGGACACATGGATGATTAAACATAGGAAAATCAATGTGATAAACCACATTAACAGAATAAAGGTTTAAAATCACATGATTATCTTAGTGATGAAGATAAAGGATTTGACATAATTCAACAAACTAGCAATAGATGGAATGTACCTTAACATAAGGGATGTATATATAACAATCCCAGAGCTAACATCATACTGAATAGTAAAATGCTGGAAGCTTTTTTCTACAATGGGAACAAAGCAGTGATGTCCACTCTTGCCCCTTAACATTGTACTTGAAGTCGTAGCCAGAATACTCAGGAAAGGGTAAAAAAAATGCTTCCAAATTAGAATGAAAGAAGAATTATTGTTCTTATTTTCAAATGGCATGATCTAATATGTAGAATAGCTTACAGACTACATAAAAAACTGTTAGGACTAATACAAATTCAGTAATGTTGCAAGATGCAAAATCAATTGTATTTCTATACACCAACAAAGAAGTATTTGAAAAGAGAATTAGAAAAACTATAGCATTTGCAATAGCACCAAAAAGAATAAAATACTTAAAAGTAAACAACTAACGAGGTATACTTGTATACTGAAAACTGAAAATAATTAAGGAGAAAAACTAAGACACAAACACGTGGAAAGACATTTCATGTTCATAGATTGGAAGATTTAATATTGTTCAAATGTACGTACTACCCAAATGACCTACAGATTCAATGCAATTCCTATCAAAATTGCAGAAGTAGAAAAAAATTCTAAAACTTATATGGAATCACAGAAGACCAAAATAGTCAAAGTAATTTAGAGAAAGAAGAAAAAAGGTAAAGACGTCATATTTCCTGGATTTGAAATACGTTATAAAGTCATAGTAATCAAAATAGTACGGACTGACATGAAAACAAACGTATAGACCAATGGAACAGAGTAGAGAGATGATAAATCAATCCACACATAGACAGTCAACTGATCTTCAAAAAAGACACTAAGGAAACACAATAGGGAAAAGATAACCCTTTCAACAAATGATATTTGCAAAACTGTATATCCACATGCAAGATAATGAAATTGGATAATTATCTTATTCCATACACAAAAGTCAACTTAAATTAGATAAAGTAACTGTAAGATAAGGCAACTATTATTCACACCTCACAGTAAACTCATCGTTTATTAAAAGTTTTAAATAAATTTGTATTTTGCGTGTAATTAAAGTTGTTATTGTTAGGTTTAAGTCTTACTGTGAAAAAATAATCTTTGATAGTTTTTTTTCTTAATTCTCATTTTCTTTTTTAGGTTTGACTTTCAAAAGCATAAACTGTGATTAAGGAAATGCAACAAGTAAAATTTTTTGAGATTGTGAATCATTTTCTCATAACAATATACTCCTATAATAAAAAAATACATATTAACTACATGTAATGTATGTACTAAAACACTCATTGACCAAAAATGGAGATGAAAATTTACATTTAATTCTATTGACAACTTGCATTTAACTCAGGTCTTTGTTAATGTTGTTTTCATAATAGTAATAACTGCTTTATTAATAATTATTATGTTTAATATATGCAGAGGAATGCTAATAGTAAGGACTTCCCTTTCAACTTCTCATGCCAGAGGTAAAATATGAATACTTTATTAGTTGTTGACAGGCTTATGGACATGTGCCTGTGTTTCTTGTTTAAAACATTATGTCTCCCAGAAATGTATTTGCTAGCTAGAGGCAGTTTGACATGTGCACGTCTCTTGCTGCCTGCAGTAATAAGCAACACCAAATGTAGACAGGTAAAATGTGACATCACAACAGCAGAATATGAAAATGTGTATTCTAAGGCAAATATCACATTCATGTCTCTTGTTTCTATTAACAAATAATGTCAATGGCAAGCTCAATTATTTTGCTCAAATTGAAAAAATAAAGTGAATAAATACCTTTAAATTAGCCTTATTTGGGAAACAATATTGCCTATAACTGAAAAACTGAAGGGAGATGTCAGATTTTGACAGCATATTTTTAATATATCTCTTCAAACGTGAAATCCAATCATGTTCACCCTCTCCCATGCCATTTAATCCCTCTCCTTAAGACATTCCGCTTCCCAAAATGCTATAATGAAAGCCAGAGTTCATGGCAAAACTCTAAGCTCCCTTACCTCTCATTAGTTGAATCCAGCTTTGTCAAATTTTATTTCAGCTCTTTCCTGTGGCTCAAGTGAAATTCAGACCTCTATTGATATAAAAAATGTAAAGGAAGTAGCAGGGTAATTTATTCCCAAAGGAAATATAGTGCAGTTTAATAATGTATTGGGAAGATGTGGCCAGGTCGGCCTGTTATTTATCCTTTTGACTATGCTATTTTATTTTGAAGTCAGCAGAAATAAAACAACAACATTCTGTATACAATAGTTCACTTACTATTTACTTTTGTGTTAAAAAAAAAAAGTACTGAAGAAAATTATTTTACATTTTCCCCCATTTGATTTGTGTTGGCTTGAAATTTACCTGATAAGGATTAGGAATATAATAGAAAATATTTTGAAAAGTACTGAAGTCAGTTTTCACATGGAATAACATGATTTCTAATATTTAAACTTCAAAAATAGAATGGGCTGCCTTATGAGTCAGTGACAAAGCTGACCAAAGAAAATTTTAAAGCACCTGTCGTGTATTCTGTGGAACGAAGGACTTCTGTCTTCAGAAATATCTGCCCTTTCATAGAACTTTTCCGTGGAATTTATCATCACATTCTTTGTTTATATTGTGTGGATATATTTCTTAATTTTCTTACCTGGTTGTAAGTAATGGAAGTGTTTGTAACACGTTTTATTCACTGTTTTCTTCATCACAGAGTCTTGCTCAGACTATATTTTGATAAAAGTATTTAATTTAGTAATAATAGTAGTATATCACATTTGTAAGATAGTGTATAGATACTTATTGATTATCTCATTGAATATTTAAAAAAAACACTGTGAGACAAGTACTATATTCTGCATTTTCATCCAAGAAAATAAACATTAGAGATTTTAAGTAAATGCATGAATGAGTGAATGTATAAATTAATTAGCAAACAAACATATGAATAAACATATACCTAAGAACCTGAACTAGATATTATAAAAATATAATCTCTCTCTATGAATATAAAAGCATTATATTCTGTTTATAAGAGCTATGTATTAAAATTTAATGAAAAGATGATATATATTACCATCACCATCCTTTTAACTTCTTTTTTAGGCATCCTTTATACTACTTCTCAAAGGTAGCATAGATCAATAGTTTCATTTTTGGTGCTATAAAAATGAAGGAGAGTGCAGAGTACAGACTAATTATGTAGAACTTCATATAGCATCTACAGATTCACATTTATCAACAGACTTCTGGCTTTATTCCCAATTAAATTCCTTTCAGTAAACATTTAATGAGCCTCTGCAAAGTACTGAATAATACAATGAAACATTCTTATTACTTAGAGATGTAGGTTGTAGACTCATTGAAATGGTCTCTCTTGGAGTTATATGTGACATCAGGTAGTCCTGCTGATTTGTTTTTTATTGGATTACTAGTTGCTTGGTATTTTTAAACAGCTAGAAAATGATTCTCTACTAAAGACCAGTGTGAAACCCTTTGACATAATGGAAAAAAATTCAACATTATAGTAATGTTGATGTACCCCTGAGGAGAATTTAGATATTCATATTTTTCCTGTATTATGAAGCTTGTGGTTTTATAGTTTTACACTTAGGGGATAAGTTACATATTATTTTGCAAGGTTGAATTTTTGGTCTTTCAGTGTTTTTATTTCTTTTTCCTATCACTGAAAGGACAAAAAGATTATTGAAAGGGAAATAAAATATTTAGACATATCAGTTATAATTCAATGAAGTCATGAGTAAGTAGGACACTGAAATTTATCAGAAAATTGACTTTTTTAAAGCAAATGCCTTGATGTAATATCAATAAAACTAATAAATGTTGTTTCAGATTATCTGTGAAAACTATGACAGTCTAAAATAAAGCTAAAAATTGAGTCCCTCCTCTGACCTTATAACAAACATCTGTTTTAACCTTCAGTGGTATGGTGAGAATATCATAGCTTTATACTATGAATTTGGTCTTTTTTTTAAGAATTTTTTAATCTCTGATTTTTTATCTCTAAATTAGAAAATATTTTGCAATTAAATGGGGTTAGCGTAAGATTCAGATAAAGAATGTAAAAATTTTAGCACAGCACTACACATAGAGCTAATATTCATAAGTTTTTACCTTTCTTTTTTCATCATTCAAATCTTCCACAACTTGCTAGTTCAACCCTCCATGAGTCTTTTTCTTTTCATTAGGCCAATACAGAATGATGGTACTATCTTCTAGTCATTCTTGTAAGTTAAAATCTGTGCCACATATATTTAATTATTATAGTCAGATTTCTCATGCCCTAAGCTTATTAGTAAAAAGTGCATAATTCTAGGGGAAAGAAATACTTGGCCAAAATTCATTAGGCTTATGATCACTGATATGTTTTTTAACCTCAGTTTACTCATCAGTGAAATGAGAGTTGTCATACTGCTCCATGGGTTTTTTATTTTTATTTTTTTCGGTGATAACATTAAATGTGATAACAATAGTAAACCCTTCATGTAAATTACATGACCTAGTGTAAATCTTCAGTGTTTGTTAGTTTCTTTTCCCTCCCAACCCCTTCCTTTCCTTTCTCAACCATGCAGTTTGCTCCTTAGAGATAATAATCAGGACTTATTTACCAAGGGACTATTTAACAAATTTAATTTTATCTTTGTGCACATCTCAAAGTTAACCACCTTTATCTAAAATAGTGTTTTTTTTACTTCATTATATATGGAAATCATCTGGTGATCTTGATAAAATGCAGAGCAAATTCAGCAGGTCTGAAGAGGGACCAGAAATTCTGCATTTCTAACAAGATCGCAGGTGATATCAGTGATGCTGCTTACAGACTGCACTTTCAGTGCCAAGCATTAAACTATTATAAATTTAGCTAGAAATCTGTTGTAGCTATAAAAGCCATCTAATAATAGAGTAAGTAGGAACAAAGCTAAAACAGAGTAGTAGTACTGAGGAGAGCAAAAGTGTGTTTTGCACAGTCATTTTGATGTGATTTCAAACATTGTGTTATCTGTGTTGTTCCAAAGACTGTATTACTTTTTTTTTTTTTTTCTTTAACCCTGCTCTGACTTTTGTATAACAGTGACTTAAAGTACCTGTTGTATTTCCGGATCCCTCTCCTGGGTTCATTAAAAAAAAAATAATATATATATATATTTAACTGGAAACCTGTGCTAGCCAGGAATCCCTAGAAAACACAGTTTGGTGACAGCCTCTGTATAAACATCTTATCTGCATACGCACCTCCAGAAATGAAGAATAAGGAAAAAGATGAATAAGACAAGGCAAGAGGGAGAAAGAGTAAAATGAAGTGTATTTCCTAGCTGGCCCCAAGTCTATATAATTAGCATAGTTCAATTTAGTTCATTCAATTTTGTAGGGAGCCTTCAAAGAGCCTGTGTGCACTATTTGTCCTTTAACAGGCCGTCCTGGGAGAGTAAGAAATTGCTGTGGCTTTGCCAGCCAGATTACACAAACAAGGTGGCAGGAAATGAGTTGCACAATCCTGGTTAGACCAATATCTGGTTTCTGGTTTCATCACTAATAGGTTTGCCTCCTTTGATCTCTTAACCACTCCTGTTCCTCCCTCCAAAGTATAAGATGTAACAACATATATAATTTTATGATTAAATTTTCATCTCAGATACTATATAACAAATTGCTTACAAGCATGAACTGTGATATTTTGATAACAGAAATTAATTCTTATGTGTTTTATGAGGTGGCATGAAAGCAGCTTTCAACATGTACCTGATAAAAAATTGAGAATATTTCATAAAACCATTAAAAAACACATACAATCAAAGGGTAAATAGAAGATCCACTTATTTTTTTTTCTAAAAGACTGTAGTCACAGCCACAACTACTTTTTCCTAGGATATAATAATTATACTCTATTCTTATGCTTTTAATTGCAGAGTTGAATTGATGAAATGCATAAAATTATTTAATTGGATAATATGGTATTTGGTTAGATTATTATATTAATTTTGATAATGATAATTCTAATGTCTCTCATTAGTGATAAGTATTGGTTTTAAAATGATTCTAAAGGAACTTTATATAGCCACTTAATTTAGTGACTCAGCAGTGCTTGGCATGGAGCGCACAAACACAAATTGTTAGAAAACTGAAAGTTTTACTTTACTCTCGTTTGTCAGTAGTGTAGATTGTGGTTATTTATTTCTTATGTATCAATATCGTTTAGGAAGAAACTCTTTTTTTCTATTAAATTATTGCATACTTCTGATCACCTTTCCAGTTCTTCAAATATAAAGGGGTGTGTAATCTTTTCTATCCAAAGTTTAGAAGAACTGTATGGAATCAAGGTGGCAAATTCATTTTCTACTTTTTAAAAAAATATTTTGAAGGACAAAGGTTTGATGATAATAATAACATAAAATAAATACATAATACCCGGTAAATGAAAGAATTGGTCCACAAATGAACTGACCTCATAGAATGGGTTAGGAAGTCCGTCCTTCTTAAATTTTCAGAATAGTTTCAGTAAAAGTAGTACCAGCTGTTTTATTTCTTTACATCTGATAAAATTTGGCTAAGAATCTGTTTGGTCCTGGGATTTTTCTGGTTGGTAGGCTTTTTATTAGTGATTCACTTTGGAGCTCATTGTTAGTCTTTTCTTGGATTCAATTTTTTCCTGTTTCAATCTTGGGAGATTGTATTTTTCCAGGAATTGAATCATTTCTTCCAGGTTTTCTAATTTGTGTGCATAGAGGTGTTTGTAGTAGTTTCTGAGGGTTTTTGTTGTTGTTATTGTTGTTTTGGTATTTCTGTGTGGCTCATGGTAATGTCCCTTTTGTCATTTCTGATTGTGTTTATTTGGATCTTCTCTATTTTTTAATTTATTCTTCTAGCTAGCTAGCATTCTATGAATCTGATTTATTTTTTTTCAAAGACTCAACCACACAATCCATTGATCTTTTGTATGGTTTTTCACTTCTCAATTTCCTCCAGTTCAACTCTGATTTAGGCTATTTCTTATTTTCTACTACCTTTGAGGTTGGTTTGCTGTTGTTTCTCTAGTTCCCCTAGGTGTGATATTAGATTGTTAATTTGCAATCTTTCTAACTTTTTGATGTAGGTGTTTAGTGCTATAAACTACCCTTTTGACACACAGAATAGCTGTGTGCCGCATATTCTGGTAAGTTGTATCTTTGTTC
Source organism: Pongo pygmaeus (assembly GCF_028885625.2). Taxonomy (NCBI): domain Eukaryota; kingdom Metazoa; phylum Chordata; class Mammalia; order Primates; family Hominidae; genus Pongo; species Pongo pygmaeus. Next base: position 157,869,309 of record NC_072373.2, on the reverse strand, counting down.
TCATTAGTTTGAAAGAATTTCTTGATTTCTGCCTTAATTTCATTGTTTACCCAAAAGTCATTCAGGAGCAGGTTGCTTAATTTCCATGTAATGTATGGTTTTGAACAATTTTCTTATTATTGATTTCTATCTTTAAGGTGCTGTGGTCTGAGAATGTGTTTAGTATGATTTTGGCTTTTATGAATTTGCTGAGGATTATTTTGTTGCTCATTGTGTGGTCAATTTTAGATTATGTGCCATGTGCCGATGAGAAGAATATATGTTCTGTAATTTTAAGGTAGAAAGTTCTGTAGATGTCTGTTAGGCCCATTTGGTCAAATGTTGCGTTTAGCTCTCATATATTTTAGTTAGTTTTCTGCCATGATGATCTGTCCAGTACTGTCGGTAGGGGGTTGAAGTGTCCCACTATTATTGTGTCATCATCTAAGTCTCTTTGTAGGTCTCTTAGAACTTGCTTTATGAATATGGGTGCTCCTGGATTGAGTGCATATATATTTTGGATAGTTAGGTTTTCTTGTTGAGTTGGAACCTTTGCCATTATATAATGATCTTCTTTGTCTTTTTTGATCTTTGTTGGTTTAAAGTCTGTTTTGTCTGAAATTAGGATAGCAACCCCTGCATTTTTCTGTTATTCATTTGCTTGGTAGATTTTTCTCCATCTCTTTACTTTGAGCTTGAAGTTGTCATTACATGTAAGATGGGTCTTTTTTATGCAGCATACAGTTGGGTCTTCCTTCTTTATCCAACTTGCTATACTGTGCCTTTAAATTGGAGCATTTAGCCTGTTTACATTCAAGGTTAATATTGATTTGTGTAGATTTGATCCTGTCAACATGTTGTTAGCTGGTTATTATGCAGATTTGATTTTGTGGTTTCTTTATACTGTCAATGGCTTATGTACTTAAGTCTGTTTTTGTGGTGGCCAGTAATGGTCTTTCCTTTCCATATTTAGCACTCCCTTAAGGACCTCTTGGGTGGTATTAACAAATTCCCTTAGCATTTGCTTATCTGAAAAGGATCTTATTTCTCCTTCATTTATGAAGCATGGTTTGGCTGGATATGATACTCTTGGTTGGAATTTCTTTGCTTTAAGAATGCTGAATATATGTCCTCAATTTCTTCTGTTTATAAAGTTTCTCCTGAAAGATCCACTGTTACCCTGTTGAGGTTCCCTTTGTAGGTGACCTGCCTCTTCTCTCTAGCTGCCTTTTTCTTTCACTTACACTTTTACTTTCATTTCAACCTAGAAGAATCTGATAACTGTGTGTCTTGGGGATGGTTATCTTGTATAGTATCTTGCAGGGGTTCCCTGCATTTCCTAAATTCGAATGTTTGCCTCTATAGTGAGGTTGGGGAAATTTTCATGGATGGTAACCTCAAATATGTCTTCCAACTTGCATGCTTTCTCTCTTCTTTCAGGGATGTCAGTAAATCACAGATTTGATCTCTTTATGTAATCTCATATTTCTCAGAGTTTTTTCATTCTTCTTTATTGTTTTTTTCTTTATTTTTGTCTGAGTCAGTTTGGAGAACTGGTCTTCAAGCTTTGAGATTCCTTCCTCAGTTTGGTCGATTCAACTGGTAATAATTCTGATTGAATTATGAAATTCTTGAAGTGAGTTTCTCACCTCTATCGGATCAGTTTGGTACTTTCTTAAAATGGCCCTTTTGTTTCTTATCTCCTTTATCATTTCATTGTATTCCTTAGATTCCTTGGATTGGATTTTGAGTTTCTCCTGATGGTTGATGATCTTCATTCTTATTCATAGTCTGAATTCTATTTCTGACATTTCAGCCATTTTAGCCTGGTTTAGAACCATTGCTAGAGAACTAATATGATCTTCCAGAGGTCAGAAGACACTCTGGCTTTTTTAGTTGCCAGAGTTCTTGTGCTGGTTCTTTCTTTTCTGTATGGGCTGATGTTCCTTCAGTCTTTCAAATTGCTGTTTTTGAATAGGTGTTTTTTGTTTGTTTGTTTGTTTGTTTTTGCTTTTATCTTCTTAGATGCCCTTGTGGGTTTGATTGTGGTTTAAGGTAGGTTCAGTTGACTGGCTTCAATTCTATTCTGCTTCTGGGTCTTGAAGGAGTCCCTCTTTGGTTGGGTGTTCTGGTGCATGGGGCTTCTTCATGCAGGGACCACAGTTGGCAGCCAGGCTGTATTCTTACTGTGTCAGCCCGAATCTGCTCTCCCAGTCCTTCCCAGGAGAAAACAGAGTTGTGCCTGCTCACAGAGTTCCAGCAGAAGTGAGACCACCAGGTTTGAAGATCTTGCAGGTGTGGACCATTTGGCTACAGGTAGCAAGGAGAGGTAGAGTAGCCCACCCTGCCATCTATGTGTTTCCAGGGCAACAGGAGGCTATACCTGTGATGGTTAATTTTGAGTGTCAACTTGATTGGATATTGTTCCTGAGTATGTATATGAAAGTGTTGCCAAAGGAAATGAACATTTGAGTCCGTAGATGGGGAAAGGCAGACCCACCCTCAATCTGGATGGGCACCATCTAATCAGCTGCCAGGGTGGCTAGGATAAAAGCAGGCAGAGGAATGTGGAAAGACTAGACTGTTTGAGTCTTCCGGCCTCCACATTTCTCCCATGCTGGATGCTTTCTGCCCTTAAACATCATACTCCAAGTACTTCAGCTTTTGGACTCTTGGACTTATACCAGTGATTCACCAGGGACTTTCAGGCCTTTGGCTGCAGAGTGAAGGCTACACTATCCGCTTTTCTACTTTTGAGGTTTTGGAACTTGGACTGGCTTCCTGGCTCCTCAGTTTGCAGATGGCCTATTGTGGGACTTCACCTTGTGATTGTGTGAATCAATTCTCCTAATAAACTCCCCTTCATATATTCATGTATCCCGGTAGTTCTGTCCCTTTAGAGAACCCTGACTAATACAGCACCCTTTGCAAATTCAGGCAAAATTGGCTCATTTGGCTGGAAGCTACCAGTGGTAGGGTTAGGTTGAGTTGTCTGCTCTGCCATCTGGATGCTTCCCAGAATGACAGGAAGCTCAATGGTTACTAGTGGTGGGGGTGGGTGGGGTCACCCATCCTGCTGTTTGGGTGCTTTCCTTCCCCAGACAACAGGAGGCTGTGGCCACTGGCTGAGTTCAGAGAGAAGTTGTCCTGCTGGACCAGAAGCCACACTGAGCCTTTTCCAGGGAGGGGACAATCTTACTGCCCCCAGGCACTGCAACTGCAGACTCTGTTGGGGGTATGGTGCTGGTGTTGGTCTGCTCCAGGAGCCAAGACTTATAGAAGTCACCTTGGACTTGAGGGGATTTGCCTCTGCAAAATGTTTGAGGGGCTCTCTGCCTCATTCTAGAAGTGGGGTTGGAGGTATGGGAGGGACAGGGGTATTCTCCCATTTCCAGTCTTGTACAGGTACCTGTTTAGAGTATGAATCACCCAGGGGGCTCTTAGTCACTTACCCTTTCCCAGGTTGGAGACATTCTCCTGGCACTGCGCTGATCACAGTCAGGCTGGTGCCCAACTTCACTCCTCTGTACTCTCGGTGTCTCCCTCCTGCTTTGATTTATCCTGACCTTGTTTCTCAGATGATTGGCATTCACAGTCAGTGTTCACTAGCCTTTTTGTTTCCTCTCCCTGAGAGCAGCACACATGAGCTTTCTTCTAGTCTGCCATCTTGACCCAACCCCCGCATTCAGTGATATTGAAGTAGGAAGGGACAGGCCAGGCCTTTCAGAGTCCTCAATAACTATTCTGACTATCTCTTTCACTTTGTTTTTGAGCATTCTGTGAGAAAAGGCTCTCTTTCTTTTACTTCCCAGGTACTGTCTTACCTAGTTTTACAAAGATGAAAATTAAACCTTACAATTATACATCTATAGATAGAATCTTTGTCTCTCATTGTAAACTATTTTTACCATTTTTTACTTCAGTCTGAGTTGGGAACATGAATTGTCCCTTGGAATAAAAGTGAGAGAGCTGAAGAGAAAGAATGTATACAAAAAACACTTTAATACTTTGAGATATAATCCTGCCACAGGGTTATGTTTTCCTTCCAACAAAAGAGCAATCCATGGCAATCTCCTTAAATCCTTCTTTTTCCTCTTCTTTAGTTTTAAAAGGTCAGAATGCAGCTGGGCACAGTGGCTTACACCTGTAATCCCAGCATTTTGGGAGGCTGAAATGGGTGGATCACCTGAGGTCAGGAGTCTGAGACCAGCCTGGCCAACATGGTGAAACCCCGTCTCTACTAAAAATTTACAAAAAATTAGCCAGGTGTAGTGGTGTGCCTGCAGTCCCAGCTACTGAGGAGGCTGAGACAGGAGAATCGCTTGAACCCGGCAGATGGAGGTTATGGTGAGCCGAGATCATGCCACTGCACTCTGGCATAGGTGGAATCTAAAACGTATACTACCAATTTGGACCTTTTCTCTGAATTTCAGATCTATATTAAAACGTCTTCCATATCTCCATTTGAATGTGCAAAGGAAATATCTTATATGAACTGAATTCCTGATTCCTCATATCTGGCAACCACCATGACAACCAAATTTGCTCAAATTTGTTTCTTTTGCATGATTATAAATTTTAATAAACAAAAACTCTGTTTCTTCCAATTGTCAGGCCAAATCTCTAGTCTCAGAGACATTTTTGGCCTGTACATTTATTTATCCATCACATACACACATTCTAATTGATTTGTTTATAGATAAGGTAATAGAATAAGAATCTATTTTTAAATTATTATGACTTAGTAAAAACTCTAGTTTGCTAACTTATGTCTGAGTTATTTAGTGTATGTATGTTTGAACATGTGTTTGTATAAAAGTGTACATTGATGAAAACATTTTTCAAACTTTGTTGTTTAGAATTTTTCTGAAGTTGCTAACTTAAGTGAAAAGAAATATACTATTCCTTTCGCTTCTAGGCCAAATTTGGTGAATTAGAATGTACTGACATAGATTTATATTGAACTCTAAATATATACACATTTCTACTACAGGAAAAGCACAAGCATTAAAATTCTAATTTATTGTTTAAGTACTGGAGATTTTTATTAATAAAAATGAATATTTACTCTTCTTTATTAGTATTTTCTCAGGTAGCCAAGTTATAAGTTGACATCGAGGTGTCTTTAGTTCAACGCGGGTTTTAAAAGTGAGTAAAGCTGTATTTAATACAGAAAGGGAAAATAAAATACATAAAATAATGGGCTCTAAGATAAGGAAAACCTGTAACCAAATTTTCCACATCTACTGCCTATGGAGAGAGAAGTCAATGTTGCTTTATATTAATCATATTCTGCAATAGTAGCACATCATGGGTGAGGCTACTATTCCTGGTTAGTAGGTCTAGAATATTTGCGTATGGCCTTATTTTTAGATGATCCCATGAGGCTGTCAGAGTGCTTACAAACATGATTTTGACCCTATAAAATAATATCATATTGTCCTTCTCTCTCTTTTTCTTTCTTTACTTTGCCATTAGTGAAGCCCTGGCTATTATTCTCTATTTCCCGTTCCTTTTTTTCTTAACTCTATGCCAAAGAAGGCTTTGATGGGCAGATGAATTATCTTCTATTCTAGGCATTGAGAAAATGATAGGCTATTTGTTATCTGCTTCTCTTTCTGATGTCATTGGTGGGTCTTCACTTAATTGGTCCTCTCTTTCATCTGTGTTAAGGTGTAAAATTGAGGTATAGACTGATTAATTTGGTGTTATGGAACATACAGAGTCCAGACAGACTAGCTTGCAGGAATTCTACATTTTGGGACAAAATCTAAACAAAGAAAGATAAGTGATATTTGGTCAACAGTTACAAATGTCATGCAGAAAGTGATGTTTGATTAAGAGTAAGATGTGGCCAGGAATTCGAGACCAGCCTGGCCAACCTGGTGAAACCCTGTCTCTACTAAAAATACAAAATTTAGGGGGGCGAGGTGGCCAGCGCCTGTAATCCCAGCTACTCGGGAGGCTAAGGCAGAAGAATCACTTGAACCTGGGAGGCAGAAGTTGCAGTGAACCTAGATCATGCCATTGCACTCCAGCCTGTGTGACAAAGCAAGAATCCATCTCAAAAAAAGAGGAGAGGAGAGGAGAGGGGAGGGAAGAGGAGAGGAGAGGAGTGGAAGGGAGGGGAGGAGATTTTTTTCTGTCATCTAAATAATAGAGCAGATATTTTATTGTTTTTAACCTATTTGCATATTTAATATACACAATAATAGAGAAATCAGTAGCAGATTTGTCAAAAGTGTATCTATATTGTTTTCTAACTTTAGAGATAGATGATATTATAGAAATAGTTCCAAGTCTTTGCTATTGTGAATAGTGCTGCAATAAACATACGTGTGCATGTGTCTTTATAGCAGCATGATTTATAGTCCTTTGGGTATATACCCAGTAATGGGATGGCTGGGTGAAATGGAATTTCTAGTTCTAGATCCCTGAGGAGTCGCCACACTGACTTCCACAATGGTTGAACTAGTTTACAGTCCCACCAACAGTGTAAAAGTGTTCCTATTTCTCCACATCCTCTCCAGCACCTGTTGTTTCCTGACTTTTTGATGATCGCCATTCTAACTGGTGTGAGATGGTATCTCATTGTGGTTTTGATTTGCATTTATCTGGTGGCTAGTGATGATGAACATTTTTTCATGTGTCTTTTGGCTGCATAAACGTCTTCTTTTGACGTTGTGCACATGTACCTTAAAACTTAAAGTATAATAATAAAAAATAAATAAATAAGTAAATAATAAAACTAGAAAGAAAAGAAATAGTAAGATTGTGAAACATTTATCTTATTGGAATAACAATGCACTGAATATTTGGATAGTTTCAGGTTATATGGAAAGTGATTTAATGGAAAAAAAGTTCATGAAATGAAAAATTAATTATCAAGTCTTCAAAGAGATTTTAATTTAAATATGTTTAAGCTGAACCACTGTTGAATATAAGCAGTTAACTTTAGTGCTTAGAGTTGATAAAAATTTAGAAAAGAGTAATTCAAAAATGTAGTTCAGTATTTGATTCATAAACCACTTTAGCTAACGTTTGTTCATCAGCTACTTAGTGCTCAGTGAACAGCTGTACAGAACTTATTAAAATTCAGAAGCCAAGACTACTCCCATTATGCATGATCTCATGAATGGAAACAATATGTGATAATCTAAATGAGCCAGTTAATGTGAAGCAGCAAAAACCCACTTAGAAGGAGTGTTTTAATTAAATGCCACTTAATTATTATAATCAGATTCTAAACAATTTTATAGAATAAATCATTGTGAATTCAGTTATTTTTGAACAATATATGCAACAATCAAATAAGGTAGTAAAAGTAAAATAAAGATTTCCTTAGAAATGTACACATGACCATCATTTCAAAATAATCATTTCATAATGTTCCATATTCCATTTGCTTTAATTTAAAATTATTTACATATATATAAGAAAGACATCAAGTACAATATTTGAATGTATTGCAATATATAAAATATTCTTTTGTATTTCTTGGTAGTGTTATTTTGCAAAGTTTTCCTTCCCTAAAAACTTTTTCATGTAAGTCCAAAAAGTGCTTTTATGACTGAGATTTTTTTTTAATGACCTTACAAATGCTTTACAAATAATATCACAAAGCAATTGGGAATATGTTAGACGTAACTAAATATCAATAGGCTTAAAGTTCAGAAAACTTTGCTCTCTGGTAATATTCAAATTTTGGCAAATACATGCCAACGACTTCAACAGGCTGATTTTTTTTTAACCTAACTCTCATGTTTCTGACATTCATGAGATGTATTTTTAACTGCTGATATCAATCCCTAAGCATGGCTAAAAATGATATAAAGTCAGAGCAAGAGAGCACAGCTTCAAAAAGTGCTTAAAAAGGAGAAAACAATAAAAGTTGGAATGCAGAATATAAACTAAGTTTAGGAAAAATATGAGAAATAGAAAGCAGTCTTCTGTCTAAATATTTTACCTTACTTAGCTTAGAATGTATTGCTATAAATAAAACTGGGACGAAAATTTGACTTAAAACACATGTCTAAACCCTAGCAACTGGCCTAATAGGATAAATAAAGAAGGAGTACTCTTATTTTGTAAAAGTGACTTTAAAACTTACATTTTCTTTCCATTTTCTTCTACATTTAGAATCCCCTTTATACAACTCCATGTATCCTTTGCCTTTCTGTTGCTGTAGCCATTATTCATCCAAATGGATTGGTGGAGGGGTAGCTTCCCAAATATATCATTTTACTGGCCATACTTCAGGTACTCTGCTGGAATTGAAAATGATTTCTTAATAAATCTTTCGTGGAAGATGGGGATATTCTAAAACAAAAGCTTTTATAATCTACGCTAACTCACCCTGTCCTCCTCTCTCACATCCTTCCTTCCTTCCTTCCCTTCTTTCTTATAGTCCTCACATTTCCTTTTCCTACATACATTCTGCCTCTTTCTTCTACTTTTAAGGACTTCTGTGATAACATTAGCCCATTTGAATGATCAAGGGTAATTTCTCTATTGGTCACCTTGATTCCCCTTTGTCATATAACAAGGTTTTCACAGATAATGGATATCTTGGGGAAAGGTCATTCTGCCCACATTAATGAATACTACATTATACTTATTTTCCAAATACTTCCACCAATCCTTATATGATATAGAGTAGAAAGTATTTTTATAAAACCAAGAAGATGGATTTTTTTCTTTGTTTTTAAAAAATGTATTTATGAATTACTTAAAATATATTAAAGACAGATGCCATTTTCTGGGTTTATAAAATAAAATTATTTGTGAGATATAACCATTAACCTGAGCATTTGACTACAAGAGGTAAATCACCACTGAAAATTATTGGACACCAAGCCTGATAGAAGCCAACTACTGAATCTGAACTTGCACTCTATGCCAAGCTAACTGGTTTTCTTTGACAGCAGATGCATTATATTATTTGTTTGGCAGTACTTCAGTCATAGTAGATCCTTAAATAATATGACCTAAATCATAGTAGGTGCTTAAATATATTTACTTAATAAATAACTTCTCTTTGAGTTTTATATTAGAAATACATTTCTACAAAAATTATTATAACTTCTTGTTATAATAATTATCACATTATCGTTCTTCTCATGTTTCCATTAGGGTGTTTGAGGGAAAGGTACTGTATTTTATTCCCTTTTGTATTCTCAACACTTAGAACAAGCATAGGTAGGTATTTTGTAGGCCCTCAATACATTTAAATTGGATTGACATTAAAACGATAACCAGATTTTTATCTTATGATTATTGCTACATTCTTTTAGAGAGATTTTTTGGTTGTCACATTTAGTAAGAATAGGTCAAAATAGTTTAAATATTATTTGATAAGTGTGAAATGTTTTAAGAGTACACTTTCAAATAGGTAGGGGCCAGTGAAATGTTTTAAGAATACACTTTCAAATAGGTAGGGGCCAGTGAAATGTTTTAAGAATACACTTTCAAATAGGTAGGGGCCATTTTGAATCAAGGATATCCTGGCATTAGGAAAGCAAAAACCATGCCTCTTACCTTCACAATGACTGCAGAAATGCAGTTAACGTATATAGGAGATAAGTAAATTCTAATTAGCTTTGTCCATCAGTCAACTGTTTCTATGAATGCAAACTCATCAGAATATCTTGACAATGCATCTTCTTGAAAGCATAAATTGGTTCAAAATATAATCAAACAAAAATTTTATTTTTACAAAATATGCCTATATATTAATATAAAATATTTAAAAATGGTAACACTTATCTCATGGAGAAAGTCCTGAGTGCATCAAAAGTTAAATTACTTCCTGAGCTCTGCTTGGTAGGCCAAGCTGAATTATTGGAAAGCTCCTAATTGTTATTCTGCAAAGAACCACGCATCTGTCTTCGTTTTGCATTTGTTATAATCAGATAATGAACTAAAATAGCTATTAAGCAAAAAGTTATGCCTAATGTCTCATCCAATGATTTTTAATCCAAATTTTGCTTTTTCTTTATGTTTCCTGAGACTGAGTGATGAGTATATAACTTTCAACATTGGGACCCCTGTGCCCATTTGTGAGCACAAGATTTCATCTTATTTTCTATTTCACAAATAAAAAGTGTTTTTTTTTGTATTGTAAAAGTAATATTAACACTCAAAGGTATTTCAAATCCTAAAATGAATTAAAAAGAAGATAGCAAAAATGATTACTAAATTATATTATCTAAATACTTTTAAATATTTTCCTGTAGTATATAGCATTTATGAAATAACCGTATTTATTATTATTATTATTTATTGTTATTATTTTTTGAGATGGAGTCTTGCTCTGTCACCCAGGTTGGAGTGTAGTGGCATGATCTCAGCTCACTGCAACCTCCACTTCCCGGGTTCAAGCGATTTTTCTGCCTCAGCCTCCCTAGTAGCTGGGACTACAGGTACATGCCACCACATCCGGCTAATTTTTTGTATTTTTAGTAGAGACAGGGTTTCACAGTGTTAGACAGGATGGTCTCATTCTCCTGACCTAGTGATCTGCCCACCTTGGCCTCCCAAAGTGCTGGGATTACAGGCAGTGAGCCACCATGCCTGGCCATATTATTATTATTTTGAGACAGAATCTCGCCCTTGTCACCCAGGCTGGAGTGCAGTGGCGCGATCTTGGCTCACTGTAACCTCAGCCTCCCCAGTTCAAGCAAGTCTCCTGCCTCAGCCTCCCAAGTAGCTGGGGTTATAGGCACCCACCAACCTGGCTAATTTTTGTAGCTTTAGTAGAGACGGGGGTTTCACCATGTTGGCCAGGCTGGTCTCAAACTCTTGACCTCAGGTGATCTACCTCCCTTGGCCTCCCAAAGTGCTTGGATTACAGGCATGAGACATGGCACCCGGTCCTGAAATAATCATATTTTGCAAGACATTGGTACCCTGTCAACTTACCAAAAAATGTGTGGATATTTTCCCCTTGTAATAATTGTAGATATATGTCACGTGTTTCATTGTATGGCTATGACATCACTATTTTAATCATCCCCAACCACTAGACATGTATTTAGATTATTTCCAAAATTTTTAATTATGGAGACTCCTGACAGACCACACATCTGCCAGGATTGTCCAGTTTCCAGTTAGCATTAATGCCTAGAAATATAATTAATTGACGAGCAGGTAGGATCTTGTAAAATCTGGTTGTGTATCAGGCTTATAACAGTTTATTTATTTCATTAAACTTGCCAAAAAAACTACCTTTGTTTTGCTGAGCTTTTCTATTATTTTTTTCTCATTTATGAATTTCAGTTTTGAAATTTATTATTTACCTTCCCCTAAATTATTTTGTTCTGTTTCTAATTCACCTCCACCTTCCTTCCCCTGGCATATTAGTCCATTCTGATGCTGCTAATAAAGACATACCTGAGACTGGATAAGAGGTTTAATTGACTCACAGTTCCACATGGCTAGGGAGGCCTCAGGAAACTTACAATCATGGCAGAAGGGGAAGCAAATACTTCCTTCTTTGCATGATGGTAGGAAGGAGAACGAATGGATAGGTGGGGAAGCTCCTTATAAAACCATCAGATCTTATCAGAAGTCATTCACTATCATGAGAACTGCATGAAGGTGACCACCCCCATGATTCAATTGCCTCCCACCAGGCCCCTCCCACGACATGTGGGGATTACAGTAACTATAATTCAAGATGCAATTTGGGTGGGAACACAGCCATACCATGTCATTTCACCCCTGCCTCTCCGAAATCTCATGTTCTCACAACAAAAACACAATCATACCCTTCCAGCAGCTCCCCCAAAATCTTAACTCATCCCAGCATTAAATCAAAAGTCCAAGTCCAAAGTCTCATCTGAAATAATCAAGTTCCTTCTGCCTATGAACCTGTAAAATAAAAAGCAAGTTAGTTACATCCTGGATACAATGGGGGTACAGGCATTGGGTAAATACACCCACTCGAAATGGGAGAAGTTGGCCAAAACAAAGGGACTACAGGCCGCATGCAAGTTCAAAATCAAATAGGGCAGTCATTAAACCTTAAAGTTCCAAATGATCTCCTTTGACTCCATGTCTCATATCCAGGGCACACTAATGGGTGGGCTCCCACAGCAATGGGCAGCTCCACCCTGTGACTTTGCAGGGTATAGCCCCGCCCCACCCCAAGGCTGCTTTCATGGGCTGGTATTGAGTATCTGTGGCTTTTCCAGATGCACAGTGCAATGTGTGGGTGGGTCTGTCATTCTCAGGTCTGGAGGACAGCAGCCATCTTCTCATAGCTCCACTAGCCAGTACCCCACTGAAGACTGTGTTGGGGCTGCAACCCCACATTTCCCTTCTGCACTGCCCTCGCAGAGGTTCCCCAGGAGGGCTCCACCCCTGCAGCAAACTTCTGAGTGGACATCCATACATCCTCTGAAATCTAGCTGGACATTCTCTCAAAACTCAATTTTTTACTTTTATGCACCTACAGGTCCAACACCACATGTAAGGCTTGAGGCTTGCACCCTTTGAAGCAATGGCCTGAGCTGTACATTGGCCCTTTTTAGCCATGGTTAGAGCTTAAGCAGCTGGGAGGCAGGGCACCATGTCCTGATGCTGCGTAGAGCAGGATGGCCCTGGGCCTGGCCCAGGAAACCATTGTTCCCTCCTAAGTCTCCAGGCCTTTGATGGGAGGGGCTGCCATGAAGGTCTCTAACATGCTCTGGAGAATATTTTCCCCATTTTCTTGATGATTAACATTTGGCTCCTCATTACTTGCGCAAATTTCTGAAGTCAGCTTGAATTTCTCCCCAGAAAATGGGGTTTTCTTTTCTATCACATTATCAGGCTGCATCTTTTTTGCTCTGCTTCCTCTTGAGTGCTATGCTACTTAGGAATGTCTTCTGCCAGATACCCTAAATTATCTCTCTCAAGTTCAAAGTTCCACAGATCTCTAGGGCAGGGATAAAATGCTGCCAGTCTCTTTGCTAAAACGTAGCAAGAGTGACATTTACTCCAGTTCCCAATAAGTTCTTCATCTCCATCTGAGACCACCTCAGACTGGACTTCATTGTTTGTATCGCTATCACCATTTTGGTCAAACTCGTTCAACAAGTCTCTAGGAAGTTCTAAACTTTCCAACATCTTCCTGTCTTCAGAGCCCTCCAAGTCTCTAGGAAGTTCCAAGCTTTTCCACATTTTTCTGTCTTCTGAACCTTCCAAACTGTTCCAGCCTCTGCTTTTTATCCAGTTCCAAAGCTGCTTCCACATTTCCTGTATCTTTACAGCAATGCCCCACTCTCTGCAGTAGCATTTTGCTATATTAGTCCATTCTCATGCTGCTAATAAAGACATACCAGAGACTGGGTAATATATAAGGAAAAAAGGTTTAATTAATTCACAGTTCAGCATGGCTCAGGAGGCCTCAGGAAACTTACAATCATGGCAGAAGGGGAAGCAAACATGTCCTTCCTCTCATAATGGCTGGAAAGAGAAGTGCAGAGCAAAGGGAGGGGGGAAAGCCCCTTATAAAACCATCAGATATAGTGAGAACTCACTATTATGAGGACAGCATAGAAATAACTGCCCTATGATTCAGTTTCCTCCCATCAGGTTATTCCCATGATATGTGGGGATTATGGGAACTACAATTCAAGATGAAATTTGAGTGGGACACAGCCAAACCATATCACCTAGTTCTCAAGATTAATATTTACTGCAGGATAATATTTATGAATGTGGACTCCAGAGCAGGACCACCTGAATTTGAATGCTGGTTTTACCATTTGATAACTGTAATAGTGGATAGGTTTTTCAACTTATCTCTGCTTCAATTTCTTTATCTGTACAATGGGAATAATAATAGTATTTACTTCAAGTTTGTGATAAATTAATAATTTTTATAAGTTCTTAGATCAATACCTAACACAGTAAATATGTGGTAGATGTTAGCTATTGATGTAGTTTGACTGTGTCCCCACCCAAATCTCAACTAGAATTGTATCTCCCAGAATTCCCATATGTTGTGGGAGGGAACTGGGGGAAGTAATTGAATCATGGGTGCCGGTTTTCCCATGCTATTCTTGTGATAGTGAATACGTCTAACAAGATCTGATGGGTTTATCAGGGGTTTCTGCTTTTGATTCTTCCTCATTTTCTCTTGCTGCCACCATGTAAGAAATGCCTTTCACCCTCTGCCATGATTCTGAGGCCTCCCCAGCCATGTGGACCTTTAAGTCCAATTAAACTTCTTTTTCTTCCCAGTCTTGAGTAAGTCTTTATCAGCAGCATGAAAACAGACTAATATAGCTATTATCTTTGTCTTTTATTTGAATAAAGAAAACATTTAAAGTTTGTGTTCTATTTTGAGTACTACTCTAAATCTTACAGCTTTTTCTTCAAACTGTACGTTTTTAGTAACTTTCTAATTGTTATAATTTTATTTTGTTCTCATTAAACAAGGTTTAATAGGAGAATGATTTTTTGAAGTTGAACTTTTTGGGTCATATTTTAATAATTCATTGCAATTTTATGTGTTATCAAAGAGTATGGACTATGAGGTCTGTATTTCAAAAATATTGTTTATTAAGTCAAGTAGATTATTTGTCTATTTATTTAGGGATAGGGTGTTGCTCTGTTGCTGAGGCTGAACTCAAACTCCTGGGCTCAAGTGATCCTCCCACCCCACCCGCCCAAGTAGCTGGGACTACAGGCATGGGCTGCCACACCTGACAAATGATATATTGCTTATAGATATAAACATTTATTATTCCATGGACATAAAAAATTGTTTCATGGATACAAACATTATTCCACTTATGAAAATACTTAAGCTTCTTCATAGTGATAAGAACATTCAAATCCCCTATAGGTGTTATATTTTGGTAAACAAGATTTATAAAATTCAGACAGAGACATGGTGAGCTCTTCCAGTTATAATTACTTTTCAGAAATAAATTTACTTTAGGCAAAGCAATCCTAAGCAAGAAGAATAAAGCCAGAGGCATCATACCACTGAACTTCAAACTATCCTACAAAGCCACAGTAACCCAGACAGCATAGTACAGGCACAAAAACAGACACATAGGGGCCAGGTGTCGTGGCTCATGCATGTAATCCCAGCACTTTGGGAGGCCGAGGTGGGCAGATCACAAGGTCAAGAGATCGAGACCATCCTGGCCAACATGGTGAAACCCTGTCTCTACTAAAAATACAAAAATTAGCTGGGAGTGGTGGTGCACGCCTGTAGTCCCAGCTACTCGAGAGGCTGAGGTAGGAGAATTGCTTGAACCTGGGAGGTGGAGGGTGCTGTGAGCTGAGATCACACCACTGCACTCCAGTCTGGTGACAGGGCAAGACTCCGTCTCAAAAAACAAACAAAACAAAACAAAACAAAAAAACAGACACATAGACTAATGGAACAAAGTAGAGAACTCAGAAATAAAGCTGCACACCTACAACCATCTCATCTTTGACAAAGCCAATCAAAACAAGCAATGGGAAATGGACTGCCTATTCAATAAACGGTGCTGGAATGACTGGCTAGCCATATGCAGAAAATTGAAGCTGGAATCCTACCTTTCACCAAATATCAAAATTAACTCAAAATATATGAAACATTTAAATATAAGACCACAAGCTATAAAAATTCTGAAACACAACCTAGGAAATACTCCTTTTGACATCAGGTTGGCAAAGAATT
Source organism: Pongo pygmaeus (assembly GCF_028885625.2). NCBI lineage: Eukaryota > Metazoa > Chordata > Mammalia > Primates > Hominidae > Pongo > Pongo pygmaeus. Next base: position 157,853,663 of record NC_072373.2, on the reverse strand, counting down.
TTTGGTTAAGTCCCTAAAAGCAATTGGAACAAAAGCAAAAATAAAGAAGTGAGACCTAATTAAACTCAAAAGCTTCTATACAGCAAAAGAAAATACTAATAAAGCAAGCAGACAGCCTATGGAATGGAAGAATGTATTCATTAACTATGCATCCAACAAAGGCCTAATATCCAGAATGAATGGGGAACTTAAACAAATCAGCAAGCAAAAAACAACCCCATTAAAAATGCGCATAGGACATGAACAGATATTTCTTAAAAGAAAACATACAAGCAGCCAACAAACATATGAAAAATTGTTAATCATTACAAATCACCAGAGAAATGTAAATCAAAATCACAATGCAGTACCATCTCACACAAGTTAGAATGGCTATTATTTTATTATAATTATTTTATTTTATCTTTTTTAAGTTCCAGGGTACATGCACAGGATGTGCAGGTTTGTTACATAACTAAACGTGTGCCATGGTGGTTTGCTGCACCTGTCAACCCATCACGTAAGTATAAAGCCCAGTATGCATTAGCTCTTTTCCCTAATGCTCTCCCTACCCCACCCCCCGACAGGCTCCAGTAAGTGTTGTTCCCCTTCCTGTGTCCATGTGTTCTCATTGTTCAGCTCCCACTTATAACTGAGAACATGCAGTTTTTGGTTTTCTGTCCCTGTGTTAGTTTTCTGAGAATAATGGCTTCCAGCTTCATCCATGTCCCTGCAAAGGGCATGATCTCATTCGTTTTTATGGATATATAGTATTCCGTGGTCTATATGTGCCACATTTTCTTTATCCAATCTATCATTGATGGGCATTTTGGTTGATTCCATGTCTTTGCTATTGTGAATAGTGTACAATAAGCATATGTGTGCATGTATTGTTGTAATAGAATGATTTATATTTATATTCCTTTGGATATATACCCAGTAATAGCATTGCTGGGTCAAATGGTATTTCTGGTTCTAAATCTTTGAGGAATCACCACACTGTCTTCCACAATGGTTGAACTAACTTACATTCCCACCAACAGCATAAAAGCATTCCAATTTCTCTGGAACCTTGCCAGCATTTGTTGTTTCTTGATTTTTTAATAATCACCATCTGACTGTCATGAGATGGTATCTTATTATGCTTTTGATTTGCATTTTTCAAATGATCATGGATGTTGAGCTATTTTTTATATGTTTGTTGGCTCCATGTATGTCTTTATTTGAGAAGTGTCTGTTCATATCCATTGCCCACATTTTATTGGGGTTGTTTCTTGTAAATTTGCTTAAGCTTCTTATAGATTCTGGATATTAGCTTTTTGTCAGATGGATAGATTGCAAAAATTCTCTCTTATTCTCTAGGTTGTCTGTTGGCTCTGATGATAGTTTCATTTGCTGTGCAGAAGCTCTTTAGTTTAATTAGATCCCTTTTGTCAATTTTTGATTTTGTTGCAATTGCTTTTGGCGATTTCATCATAAAGTCTTTGCCCATGCCTATGTCATGAATTGTATTGCCTATATTTTCTTCTAGGGTTTTTATAGTTTTGGGTTTTACATTTAAGTCTTTAATCCATTTGAGTTAAGCTTTATATAAGGTGTAAGGAAGGGATCCAGTTTTAATTTTCTGCATATGGTTAGCCAGTTATCCCAGCACCATTTATTAAATTTTATTTTAAAATAGGGGATCCTTTCTCCATTGCTTGTTTTTGTTGGCTTTGTCAAATATCAGATGGTTGTAGATGTGCCATTTTATTTCTGAGTTCTCTATTCTGTTCCATTGGTCTATGTGCCTGTTTTTGTACCAGTACCATGCTGTTTTTGTACCAGTACCATGCTGTTTTTGTTACTGTGGCCTTGTAATATAGTTTGAAGTCGGGTAGTGTGAAGCCTCCAGCTTTTCTTTTTGCTTAGGATTGTCTGGCTATGAGAGCTATTTTTTGGTTCATATGAATTTTAAAACAGTTTTTTCTAATTTTGTGAAGAATATCAATAGTAGTTTAATGAGAATAGCATTGAATATATAAATTGTTTTGGGCAGTACAGTCATTTTCATGATACTAATTCTTCCTATCCATGAGCGTGGAATGTTTTTCTGATTTCCTTGAGTAGTAGTTTGTAGTTCTCCCTGAAGAGGTCCTTCACTTCCCTTGTTAGTTGTATTTCTAGGTATTTTAATCTCTTTGTAGCAATTGTGAATGGGAGTTCATTCATAATTTGGGTTTTTGTTTGTGTGTTGTTGTTGTACAGGAAAGCTTGTGATTTCTACACATTGATTTTGTATCTGAGACTTTGCTAAAGTTGTCTATCAGTTTAAGAAGCTTTGGGGCTGAAATGATGTGTTTTTCTAGATATAGGATTATGTCATCTGCAAACAAAGACACTTTGACTTCCTCTCTTCCTATTAATATGCTTTATTTCTCTCTCTTGCCTAATTGGTCTGGCCAGAACTTCCAATGCTATGTTCAATAAGAGTGGGGAGAGACAGCATCCTTGTCCTGTGCCAGTTTTCAAGGGAAATGCTTCCAGCTTTTGCCCATTCAGTATGATATTGACTGTGTGTTTGTCATAAATGGCTTTTATTATTTTGAGATACATTCCTTCAATATCTAGTTTATTGAGAGTTTTTAACATGAAGGGATGCTGAATATCATTGAAGGCCTTTTATGTGTCTATTGAGATAATCATGGGTTTTTTGTCTTTAGTTCTGTTTATGTGATGAATTACGTTTATTGATTTGCATATGTTGAACCAGCCTTGCATCCTAGGGATGAAGCCGATTTGATTGTGGTGGGTAAGTTTTTTTTATGTGCTGCTGGATTTGGTTTGCCAGTATTTTATTGTGGATTTTTGCATCGATGTTCATCAGATATATTAGCCTAAATTTTTCTTTTTTTGTTGTATCTCTCCCAGGTTTTGGTATCAGGATGAGTGCTGGCCTCATAAAATGAGTTAGGGAGGATTCCCTCCTTTTCAATTTTTTGGAATAGTTTCAGAAGAAATGGTACCAGCTCCTCTTTTTACTTCTCATAGAATTCAGCTGTAAATCCATGTAGATCTGGGCTTTTTTTTTTTCGTTGACAGGCTATTTATTACTTCCTCAATTTCAGAGCTTGTTTTTGGTGTATTCAGAGATTCAACTTCTTTCTGGTACAGTCTTGGGAGGGTGTGTGTCCAGGAATTTATCCATTTCTTCTAGATTTTCGAGCTTATTTGTATAGATGTGTTTATAGTATTCTCTGATTTGTTTTGTATTTCTGTGGGATCGGTGGTGGTATCCCCCTTATCTTTTCTGATTGTGTTTATTTGAATCTTCTTTCTTTTGTTGCTTATTAATCTTGCTAGTGATCTATTTTATTGTTTGTTTTTTTGCAAAAAAAAAAAAAAAAAGCAGCTCCTGGATTTGTTGATTTTTCGAAGGGTTTTTCTATCTCCTTCAGTTGCACTGCGAGCTTGGTTTTTTCTTGTTTTCTGCTAACTCTGGAGTTTGTTCCCCCTTAGTTCTCTAGTTCTTTTACTTGTGATGTTGGGGTGTTGTTTTGAGATCTTACTACCTTTTTGATGAGGACATTTAGTGCTACAAATTTCTGTCTTAACACTGCTTTATCTGCATCCCAGAGATTCTGATACGTTGTCTCTTTGTTCTTATTGGTTTCAAAGAACTTCTTGATTTGTGCCTTAATTTCCATATGTACCAAAGAGTCATTTAGGAGCAGGTTGTTCAATTTCCATGTAGTTGTGTAGTTTTCAGTGGGCTTTTTTGAGTTTTAATTTGATTGCACTGTGGTCTGAGAGACTGTTTGTTATGATTTCAGTTCTTTTGCATTTGCTGAGGAGTACTTTACTTCTAATTATGTGGTTGATTTTAGCGTTAAGTGCCATGTGGCAACGGAAAAAAAAGTATATTCTGTGGTTTTTGCGTGGAGATATCTGTAGACATCTATCACGTCCACTTCATTTATTTATTTCTTTTTTTATTTTATTTATTTATTTTTTTATTATCTTTAAGTTCTAGGGTACATGTGCACAACGTACAGGTTTGTTACATATGTATGCATGTGCCATGTTGGTGTGCTTCACCCATTAACTTGTCATTTACATGAGGTATATCTCCTAATGCTATCCCTCCCCCCTACCCCTACCCCACAAGAGGCCCCAGTGTGTGATGTTCCCCTTCCTGTGTCCAAGTGTTCTCATTGTTCAATTCCCACCTATGAGTGAGAACATGCAGTGTTTGGTTTTTTGTCCTTCCGATAGTTTACTGAGAATGATGGTTTCCAGCTTCATCCATGTCCCTACAAAGGACATGAACTCATCCTTTTTTGTGGCTGCATAGTATTCTATGGTGTATATGTGCCACATTTTCTTAATCCAGTCTATCATTGTTGGACATTTGGCTAGGTTCCAAGTCTTTGCTATTGTGAATAGTGCCGCAATAAACATACGTGTGCATGTGCCTTTATAGCAGCATGCCTTATAATCCTTTGGGTATATACCCAGTAATGGGATGGCTGGGTCAAATGGTATTTCTAGTTCTAGATCCCTGAGGAATTGCCACACTGTCTTCTACAATGATTGAACTAGTTTACAGTCCCACCAACAGTGTAAAAGTGTTCCTATTTCTCCACATCCTCTCCAGCACCTATTGTTTCCTGACTTTTTAATGATTGCAATTCTAACTGGTGTGAGATGGTATCTCATTGTGGTTTTGATTTGCATTTCTATGATGGCCAGTGATGATGAGCATTTTTTCATGTGTCTGTTGGCTGCATAAATGTTTTCATTTGAGAAGTTTCTGTTCATATCCTTTGCCCACTTGTTGATGGGATTGTTTTTTTCTTACACATTTGTTTGAGTTCTTTGTAGATTCTGGATATTAGCCCTTTGTCAGATGAGTAGGTTGCAAAAAATTTCTCCCATTTTGTAGGTTGCCTGTTCACTCTGACGGTAGTTTCTTTTGCTGTACAGAAGCTCTTTAGTTTAATTAGATCCCATTTGTCAATTTTGGCTTTTGTTGCCATTGCTTTTGGTGTTTTAGACATGAAGCCCTTGCCCATGCCTATGTCCTGAATGGTATTGCCTAGGTTTTCTTCTAGGCTTTTTATGGTTTTAGGTCTAACATTTAAGTCTTTAATCCATCTTGAATTAATTTTTGTATAAGGTGTAAGGAAGGGATCCAGTTTCAGCTTTCTACATATGGCTAGGCGGTTTTCCCAACACCATTTATTAAATAGGGAATCGTTTCCCCATTTCTTGTTTTTGTCAGGTTTGTCAAAGATCAGATAGTTGTAGATGTGTGGTATTATTTCTGAAGGCTCTGTTCTGTTCCATTGATCTATATCTCTGTTTTGGTACCAGTACCATGCTGTTTTGGTTACCGTAGCCTTGTAGTATAGTTTGAAGTCAGGTAGCGTGATGCCTCCAGCTTTGTTCTTTTCGCTTAGGATTGACTTGGCAATGCGGGCTCTTTTTTGGTTCCATATGAACTTTAAAGTAGATATTTCCAATTCTGTGAAGAAAGTCATTGGTAGCTTGATGGGGATGGCACTGAATCTATAAATTACCTTGGGCAGTATGGCCATTTTCACGATATTGATTCTTCCTATCCATGAGCATGGAATATTCTTCCATTTGTTTGTATCCTCTTTTATTTCATTGAGCAGTTTGTAGTTCTCCTTGAAGAGGTCCTTCATGTCCCTTGTAAGTTGGATTCCTAGGTATTTTATTCTCTTTGAAGCAATTGTGAATGGGGAGTTCACTCATGATTTGGCTCTCCATTTGTCTGTTATTGGTGTATAAGAATGCTTGTGATTTTTGCACATTGATTTTGTATCCTGAAACTTTGCTGAAGTTGCTTATCAGCTTAAGGAGATTTTGGGCTGAGATGATGGGGTTTTCTAGACGTACAATCATGTCATCTGCAAACAGAGACAATTTGACTTCCTCTTTTCCTAATTGAATACCCTTTATTTCTTTCTCCTGCCTGATTGCCCTGGCCAGAACTTCCGATACTATGTTGAATAGGAGTGGTGAGAGAAGGCATCCCTGTCTTGTGCCAGTTTTCAAAGGGAATGCTTCCAGTTTTTGCCCATTCAATATGATATTGGCATGGGTTTGTCATATTAGCCTTAAACATAAATGGGCTAAATGCTCCAATTGAAAAACACAGACTGGCAAATTGGATAAAGAGTCAAGACCCATCAGTGTGCCGTATTCAGGAAACCCATCTCACGTGCAGAGACACGCATAGGCTCAAAATAAAGGGATGGAGGAAGATCTACCAAGCAAATGGAAAACAAAAAAAGGTAGGGGTTGCAATCCTAGTCTCTGATAAAACAGACTTTAAACCAACAAAGATCGAAAGAGACAAAGAAGGCCATTACATAATGGTAAAGGGATCAATTCAACAAGAAGAGCTAACTATCCTAAATATATATGCACCCAACACAGGATCACCCAGATTCATAAAGCAAGTCCTTAGAGACCTACAAAGAAACTTAGACTCCCACTCCATAATAATGGGAGACTTTAACACCCCACTGTCAACATTAGACAGATCAACGAGACAGAAAGTTAACAAGGATATCCAGGAACTGAACTCAGCTCTGCACCAAGCGGACCTAATAGACATCTACAGAACTCTCCACCCCAAATCAACAGAATGTACATTTTTCTTAGCACCACATTGCACTTATTCCAAAATTGACCACATAGTTGGCAGTAAAGCACTCCTCAGCAAATGTAAAAGAACAGAAATTATAACAAACTGTCTCTCAGACCACAGTGCAATCAAACTAGAACTCAGGTTTAAGAATCTCACTCAAAACCGCTCAACTACATGGAAACTGAATAACCTGCTCCTGAATGATTACTGGGTAAATAACAAAATGAAGGCGGAAATAAATATGTTCTTTGACACCAATGAGAACAAAGACACAACATGCCAGAATCTCTGGGACACATTTAAAGCAGTGTGTAGAGGGAAATTTATACCACTAAATGCCCACAAGAGAAAGCAGGAAATATCTAAAATTGACACCCTAACATCACAATTAAAAGAACTAGAGAATCAAGAGCCAACACATTCAAAAGCTAGCAGAAGGCAAGAAATAACTAAGATCAGAGCAGAACTGAAGGAGATAAAGACACAAAAAAGCCTTCAAAAAATTAATGAATCCAGGAGCTGGTATTTTGGAAAGATCAACAAAATTGATAGACTGCTAGCAAGACTAATAAAGAAGAAAAGAGAGAAGAATCAAATAGACGCAATAAAAAATGATAAAGGGGATATCACCACCGATCCCACAGAAATACAAACTACCATCAGAGAATACTATAAACACCTCTATGCAAATAAACTAGAAAATCTAGAAGAAATGAATAAATTCCTTGACACATACACCCTCCCAAGACTAAACCAGGAAGAAGCTGAATCTCTTAATAGACCAATAACAGGCTCTGAAATTGAGGCAATAATTAATAGCTTACCAACCAAAAACAGTCCAGGACCTGATGGATTCACAGCTGAATTCTACCAGAGGTAAAAGGAGGAGCTGGTACCATTCCTTCTGAAACTATTCCAATCAACAGAAAAAGAGGGAATCCTCCCTAACTCATTTTATGAGGCCAGCATCATCCTGATACCAAAGCCTGGCAGAGACACAACAAAAAAAGAGAATTTTAGACCAATATCCCTGATGAACATTCATGCAAAAATCCTCAATAAAATACTGGCAAACTGAATCCAGCAGCACATCAAAAAGCTTATCCACCATGATCAAGTGGGTGTCATCCCTGGGATGCAAGGCTGGTTCAACATACGCAAATCAATAAACGTAATCCAGCATATAAACAGAACCAAAGACAAAAACCACATGATTATCTCAATAGATGCAGAAAAGGCCTTTGACAAAATTCAACAGCCCTTCATCCTAAAAACTCTCAGTAAATTAGTTATTGATGGGACGTATCTCAAAATAATATGTCCACTTGATTTAGGGATGAGTTCAAGTCCTGAATATCTTTGTTAATTTTCTGTCTTGATGATCTGTCTAATACTGACAGTGGGGTATTAAAGTCTCCCACTATTATTGTGTGGAGGTCTAAGTATCTTTGTGGGTCTCTAAGAATTTGTTTTATGAATCTGGGTGCTCCTATATTGTGTGCATATATATTTAGGTTAGTTAGCTATTCTTGTTGAATTGAACCCTTTCACATTATGTAATGCCCTTCTTTGTCTTTTTTGACCTTTGTTGGTTTAAAGTCTATTTTGTCAGAAACTAGGATTGCAACCCCTGCTTTTTTCCTGCTTTCCATTTGCTTGGTAATTTTTCCTCCATCCCTTTATTTTGAGTTTATGTGCATCTTTGCACATATGATGTGTCTCTTGAATACAGTGCACCAATGGGTCTTGTCTTCGTATCCAGCTGGTCACAGAATGGCTATTATTAAAAAGTCAAAAAAAAAAAATAGAAAGAAACAGATGCTGGCTAGGCTGCAGGAAAAATGGGGAAAAGGAAATACTTATATACTGTTGTTGGAAATGTAAATTAGTTCAGCCACTTTGGAAAGCAGTTTGAAGATTTCTCAAAGAATTTAAAACAGAACTACCATATGACCCAGCAATCCCATTAATGGGCATACACTTAAAGGAAATTAAATCATTCTGCCAAAAAGATACATCCACTTAGATGCTCATCCCACTCTTATTCACAACAGCAAAGACATGGAATCAACCCAGGTGCCCATCAGTGGTAGATTGGATAAAGAAAATGTGGTACATATGCACTGTGGAATACTATGCAGCCATAAGAAAGAATGAATCATGTCCTTTGCAGCAACATGGACATAGCTGGAGGCCATAATCCTAAGCAAATTAATGCAGGAGCAGAAAATCAAATACAACATGTTCTCACTTACAAGTGGGAGCTAACACATGAACCTAAATATGGGAAGAATAGGTACTACCATCTACTAGAGAGTGGAAGGAGTTGGGATAGGTTGAAAAACTACTTGTTGGATACTACGCTCACTACGTGGGTGATGGGATCTGTATCTCAAACCTCAGCATCATGTAACATTCCTATGTAACATACCTTTACATGTACCCCCTATACCTAAAATGTAAGTTGAAATTACATAAAAATAACTAAACTTAGAAAAAAATATCTTTGGGAGGTTTTCTTTATATAGTTATTTGCTATCTTGTTCAACGTATAAAGGTTTAGGTCTATTACATTTTCTCAAAAATTTATACTTTTGGGATCATTATGTATTGTGTCTTTTCCCCTTATTAAATGCTTTTTTCATAGATTTCCCTGCACTGTAGTATTTCCATTTTTCATAGATTTCCTTGCACTCTAATATTTCCAAGACTGTTTTCTGTTGTTCATAGTTGTCTAGGAATCTATTCCCCATCTCTTATTTCCAACTTACTTTTATCATTTTACTTTTTGTACACAACATATGTGTACATTTTGTTTTTACCCATCCTAACAATTATCCATCTCTAATTGGGAAATCCAGCCTGCTCACATTGCATACAATAAATGATATAGTTGTTTTTATTACTTGCATTTTATTTCATGTAGGCTATTTATTTTACTTTGCTATTGTTTTCTTTTTACTTTTTATTATTTTTCTGGCTTTAGTATACTTGTATCATTCTTCTTTTTTGCTTGCTAATTATGTTCTACTATGCTTTTCAATATGGTAGTACTTATCTTTCATTCTGAAAAATCAAAATTTAATATATAGTTTTCTTTATTATATTAATAAAAGCAAATGACATAGCTTTGATCACAATCCAAGATAAAAGTTTAGAAAGCATTAACTATCAATTTCCCCTATCTTTTGTCACATGCTATTCAGGATAAACTAGGACATGCTGGAAGGGAAAAATCCACAACAGTTATTTAGAATATGAGAGTTTATTTTTCACTTATGCAAAGTCTTATGCAGATAATTCTTTCTCTGTTCCTTACAGCCATCAAAGTGACTGAGCCCATCCCAAAGTGGGTATGGTTAGTAGATAGTTAGTAGAGAGACTCAGAAATTGTTTCTAAATACTTGTCCTATTTATTTACATGCAATCACACACACACACACATACACACACACACACACGGAAAGTCTTCAGGACCTGTATCAACTCTGAAATGAAGCTTCCTCTATCGGAATTCAGTGATCTCTGGTGTTTGGATCTTTTGATTCTATCATCTGAATATATAGAACCTTCAGTTGTTATGGAAGAAGAAGGCAGCTGAATCTTCAAAGACTGTGTTCATATGCCTTACTTTCACTCACATTGCAGTGTCCTGAATTAGTCACATGGCCTCACCTAATGCAGTGACATCTGTGAAATACTGTATTTGCAAAAATGAAATGATATGAACATGTGGCACTGTCTCTGCTTACCTTCCCATGCTTCTAAATTCTGGGTTTCTTGAAATAGTTTAAAATTTAATGTTAGCTAGTATTGTTCTCCATATATCTCCATGTATATCTATGGTTTCTAAATAGTTGGAAAACATTTTTGATAAGGAAATCACAATCAGAAGGAAAGCTATTTTTCTTATGGAGACAAAAAACCAGGTTTCTTTATTAGAAATAATGAGACTTAGGAAAAACAGATGATTACTGGGGAAGATACCACAGTTGGTTTATAACTTTCACCTGCCCAAGTGATGGGTAAAAAACATAAGAGTTCAACCAAATGAAACAGAAACTGCAAGTGCATATCCCACTCTCTGTGGCCTTGGTTGCAGGCTCTTCCTCAAGTCAGTGATGGTCTATTAAACAAAGTTCCATGCAAAAAGTTAAAACAGGCTGTACATGTGCTCAATCGGTGGTCTAGCTGCATTAGAATAATTCCAATGAGAAGTTTGAGAGAGCTTCAGGCAAAGCATAAAGCTTCAGGCAAAGATAAAGTTTCAGGCAATGCTTTAGGGTTGTAACAGGGGTTTTTGAAGTCTGTGATCTTGGGAACTTCTTGGTTGTTCCTGAACTATTTTTTGACATAGTATGGTTCATGTCAGTGTAAATGAAAAACTACTAGTGGACTTAGCCATATGTAAGGAAACTCAGGGACTGAGAGTAGTAGATTTTTTTTTAATATAGCTTGCTGTTTTAGCATGTGGCTATTTGCTACTTGGAATTCTTTCTCTGTCCCTTACTGCTACCAAGGTGACTGACCCCATCCCAAAGTGATCAGATAGTACAGAGAGTCACAAATTGTTCCCGAATACTTGTCCTATTTACACACAATCACACACACACACACACACACACAGCCTCATGTACATATGCACATAGGTATAGATGGTTGAATACTCTGCATTTTTTAAAACAATGTTCTTATTCCATTTTTATTTCATTAAAAAATCTATCTAATATGCTATGGCAATCTAAAATTTGCTTAGTGGTATATTTCTTTTTGATGGGGAAATGATATCTTGTCTCGCTATAGGACTCTTGAACACCAAATCCTTTTCTCTTAGTTGACTGTGATTACTACTAGAACAATTGTGATAAACTAGTAGATGTTATTTGATCATCTTATTTCTGTACAAATATATATATATATATATTTGACAAGGTCTCATTATGTTGCCCAGGCTTGTCTCCAACTCCTGGGCTCAGGCAATCCTCCTGCCTCAGCCTTTTCAGTAGCTGGGATTACAGGTACTACACCTGGCTTTGTTGTATTTTTTAAAAAATATTCTTGCTTGAATTTCAATGACCCTTTTCAAGTTAAACACTGCAGCCTTTCTTCTGATTGTAAAGATAAATAATCTTCTGTTATTTATTTAGTTGTTGTTCTTCTTCTATTGCTTTATCTCATTCTAGAATGTCCAAATTTTCTGAAGCTATTCTCCAAATTTCTCATTTTTCTCTTTATTAGTTTAATTTTTTCTTTCTTTTGTCACATTTTGGCATTGTACTTGACAGTCTAATCCACTAATTATCAATACTGATCTTCTTTTTTGTTTTTTTATTTAATTTTAAATTATTAAAATATCACGTAGCCTCAGCTTGCAAGGCAGGCCTTTAGTGATTGATGGCAAGCAGAATTGTTTCTATACTTGTGGAATGGTGGTAAGCTAGAGATACTGACAGCAATTGAACCAGTGGCTTGCTTTCAGGTGTTCACAAGTCACCAGAGATAGGCCTTTTTAGAATCATATATAAGCATGCCAGGGAAATCTCCCCAAGATAACTGACAGAACTCGGTTGTCTCCTGAACTCTTTCAATGAATGCATGATCAGGAACATCATCTATGGTTTTGTAGTTATCCTCCCATAAGAATGATGACTGAGTGGGTGAGTAGGAGCTGAAAACCAGCTCATGCTCCTCTAAATCATGTGCCCAAGAAGAAGGGAATGTAGCCAGCATTTTTCTAATTGGCAAGAAGTTATCAAATGGATCAATAGTGGCCCTTTTGAAAGTTTTGCAGGTAATGAATGGTCTCACTCCAGAGAAGGGAGAAAAAGCAGCGAGGAAGAAGAATTCAGAAACATCTATCAGTGTTGTTCTCTTGCTAGAACCCGCACCTTTTACTGCTTTCAAAAACACGATTTTAGGCAAAGAAATTATCTGTCATGAATTCTAAAAATACATTCATCACAATTAGTCTTATTCCTGTGTGTTTATTTACTTTTTCTTTGTGGAGAGTGTTTGATGTTATACGAGCGTGTTTGTGTTTACTGCTTTATATTACATTTAAATTATGAAATGGTAAAATATTTATTTTACTATTAGTTTATTTTATATCTTCTGAATTTCACAAAAAATAAGATTATATTATACCAACAAATGTTCACACATACAATAGACATACCTAATTCTTTTTAATTATTATATAGTATTTCAGTATATTATAAAAAATTTAATATCTTATTGGTTTATATTTTGATTATTCCCAAGTTTTTTTTCAATAATGTTGTACTGAGCCTTGTATAAATACATCTTTTAGCAAAAAGGGTCAATAACTATTTATTGAATGTCTACCAGGGTTTGTGGAGTACCCAAGGATCCATGGACCAGAAAGTAAAGTATTTAGACAAATTTCTAAAAAGGAAATGTATGGGTCAAACTGCATATTACTTGAAAGTTTCTAAAATATTGCCACATTATTCACAAATTAGTATCTAAGTTACCAGCCGATATGGTTTGGCACTGTGTCCCCACCCAAATATCATTTTGTAGCTCTCATAATTCCCATGTGTTGTGGGAGGGACCCCAGGGGAGATGATTGAATTATGGGGGTGGGTCTTTCCTATGCTGTTCTCCTGATAGTGAATAGGTCTCAGGAGATCTGATTGTTTGAAAAACGGGAGTTCCCCCATAACAAGCTCTCTTTTTGCCTGCTGCCATCCCCGTAAGATATGACTTGCTCCTCTATGCCCTCTGCTATTATTGTGAGGCCTTCCCAGCCATGTGGAACCGTAAGTCCAATAAATCTTTTTCATTTTATAAATTGCCCATTCTCAGGTATGTCTTTATCAACAGCGTGAAAATGGGCTAATACACCAACAGTATAAAATATTACTTGTTTCTTCACACCTTTTCTCATAATGAATCGTATCCCTCTTTTTAATGTTACCAGTTTAAAAGGTAAAAAAATGAAAATCAATTATTGATTTAATTTGATTTTTTTAGTGTGATTGAGCATCTCATATGCTAAACTGTTATATGTTTTTAAGTAAATTGCTTCTTTTCAACTGGAGCATTTGTATTTTGCTCATTGACTTATACAATTTCTTTATACATTAAAAATAGTAACTTTCTGTCATGTGAATTATACATTATGTTTTCCTAGTAGATAACTTGGAATTCAATAGCAGAAGAGAGAATCAACACTAGATAAAGGAAGAAAAGTTGGTTGTGGGGTCCTATGTGGTTTATATAACCTGTGCCAGGGCTGAGGAACATAATGCAGTCTGATCTGTGAATGACTCCAAGAAGCATGCTACCAAACTTTGGACTGCCTTACGTGCTCCTGTTGTGTAATCTGAAACCCACTTGCTGGATTGGCAAGTAGCCACTCCACAGCTCAATCCAGAACCATACTGTCCCTGATACCACTCTGCATTAAACTGGGAGCTTGAGTTCTTCCTTCAGTTCAATTGCAAAATGAAACCCAAATCACACCCATAGGACTAGTTGCAAGGGAGAAGCTAGGTAAATACACAGGCAGTGGGTAGACAAAGACATGAGAAGCAGTTTGTAATTAATACTGTATTATTCATTTGTTTAAATTTATTTTTAGTGCCACAGCCACAGAGGAATTTTAAATATTTAAATCACTAACGTTTTCCTAGTTGAAAACATTTTGTCCTGTTTTCAGAAAATAATCACATATTCCAAAACAATAGAAATATTTACTTTAGTATTGCTTTAAAAATATTTTTAAATATTTGAAATACGCTTGAATTTTTCTAGGTTTACAAAAACAGTATACAGACCATAATGGACTCTATGTGCTATCCTGTTGTTTCATTAATTCACTAATATTCTTATGGACTTGGTATAAAAATATTAATTAGCTTTATTGAGGTATAATTCACATAGGATCTACTTGATTTCATGGGCAATGAAACATTTTTAGTAAATTTAGAGTTGTGCAAGGAATACCACACTCCAATTTCATAACATTTTTATCACCCATTTGCAGTCACTCCCCATTAGATATGTAAGACATTTAAGACTTCTGACCTCTAGAACTATATGATAATAAATTTGTATTGTTTTAAGACACTAAATTTGTGGCAATTCATTACAGTAGTAATAGGAGACAAATACGTTAGATTATGCAATAAATTTATGTGTGGCTTTATAAGAAATTGTCAACCTGTTTCTTCAAGTGGCTGCACTATTTTCTATGTCCATCAACAATGAGTTAGGGCTCTTGTTCCTTCACAATCTTAATAATACTTTTTATATCCTGTCTTTTCTGTTATAATCCTTCTACTGTGTTTTCAATGATATTGCACTATGGATTTTATATGCATTTTCATAATGACAAATTGACATTAGCCTTTTTTTTATTTTTATGGGTACATAATAATTGTACATATTTATGTGGTGCTTGTGATATTTTGATAAAAGCAAACAGTGTGTAATGATCAAATCGGGTAGTAGTATATCCAGCACTGCAAACATTTATAATTTCTTTGTTTTGGGGATATTTTTAATCTACTTTCCTAGCTATTTTGAAATATACAATAAACTACTTGTTAACTATAGTCACCCTATTGTGCTACCAAACGTTAGAACTTCTTTCTTCTATCTAACTATGTTTTTGTACTTATTAATCAATCTCTGTCTCCCACCCAACTACCCTTCCCAGACTCTTGTAACCACCATTCTATTTACATTTTGATATGCTTATTAGATATATGTGTACTTATTTGGTAAAATGTTTATTTAGTCTTTTGAGCATTTATTTATTAAGTTGTAAGAGTCACATATTCTGGAAATATGATTTACAAATATTTTATTTCAGCCTGGGGTTTGTCTTTTCATCTTCTTAGTGGTCTTTTTTGAACCATGAACATTTTGAATTTTGATAAACAATTTATTATATTTTTGCTTACCTCTTTGGCTTTAAAAGTCATATCTAAGAAATCATTGCCTAACACAGTCACAAATATGTACTGTCATGTTTCCTTCTAACTTTTTTATTATGCTTTTATATTTAAATCTAGGATCCATTTTAGGTTAATTTTTCTATGTGGTGTGAGGTAAAAGTGTAAATTCGTATTCTGACATATGGATTTCTGATGTTCTAATTATATTCCCTTGTACTCAAAAACTACCCTTTGTTAGTCCCTCTCTCTCTTATTTTTTTTTTTTGTTTAAATTTTTCTTATTTTTTAGAGACAGGGTCTCACTCTGATGTCCAGGCTGGAGTGCAGTGGTATAACCCTACCTAAGTGCAACTTGGAATTACTGATCTCAATTTGCCAGGATTAACCAAATGATCCTTTACCTCAGCATCCTGAGGAGTAAGGACTACAGGTGCACATCACCACACCCAGCTCTTATTTATTTATTTATTTATTTATTTATTTTTATTTTCTTGTAGAGATGGAGTCTTGCTATGTTTCCCAGGCTGGTTTCAAACTCCTGGCCTCAAGGAGTTCTCCCGCATTAGCCTCCCAAAGTGCTGAGATTACATGCATTAACCACAGCACCTCCCTTTCTTCACTATTATCTCTGTAGTTAAGTTTTGAAATTATGAAGGATATATCCTCTAGCTTTATTCTTCTAGTCAATAATGTTTTGGCATTTTAGATGATTTCCATTTCCATATAAATTTTAGAATAGCTTGTCAATTTTTTCAAAAGATTTATTCAAAGGAGCCAGTTGGGATTTTGATAGAGTTTGTATTGAATCTATAGATCAAGCTGGGAAGTATCATCTTAAAAATATTTGTCCCTGTCCATAATCATGGAATATCTTTCCATTTACTTAAATCATTTAGAATTTCTTCGGAGAATATTCATTTTCAAAGCATGAATTTTGACTTTTTTCTTAAATGTGTCCCTACCTATTTTATTGGTATATGTAGAACTACAACTAATATTGTTTAATTATCTTATATCCTATGACTTCGCTAAATTTGTTTACTAGTTCTAGTAGTTCGTGTATTTCTTTGATTTGATTTATACAGGATTATGTCATGTGTGAATATTACAGTTTTATGCTTTGTATTCTTTATTTTCAGTTTGATGCTTTTATTTCTATGTCTTCTCTGATAGCACTAACTAGAATCCTCAATGCAGTGCTGAATAGATGTTATGAGACACATGCTTATATTCTTCCCAATTAAGGGGAAAACATACAGTCTCTCAACAGTAAGTAGAAAGCTAATTTTGGGGTTTTTTCATAGATACCCTTTATTAGGTTGAAGAAGTTCTATTTTATTTGGAGTTTTTAAGCTTTTTTTTTAAAGCAAATAAAACTGGATGGTGGATATCATGAAGTAATTATCTGCATCTGTCAAAAAGATCTTATGGCTCTTGTCCTTTAATTTATTAATATGATGTTTCACATTAACCAGTTTTAAGCTATTAATTCTATGTTGCATTTCTGTGATACTCCTGCTTTTTCATGGTTTATCATTCTTTTTGGTTTTGCTAGATTTTGTTTATATTTTGTTGAGAATTTTTGTTTTCTAAAATAATTATTTTATTTTAGGTTCGGTGGTACATGAGGTTTGTTACACAGGTCAGCTCATGTCAAGGGGGTTTATTGTACAGATTATTTCATCACTCAGGATTAAGTCCAGTACCCAATAGTTATCTGTTTTGCTCCTCTCCCTCCGCCCAACCTCAGCCATCAAAAAGACGCCAGTGTCTGTTGTTTCCTTCTTTGTGTTCATAATTTCTCATAATTTAGCTCCCACTTGTAAGAACATGTGGTATTTGATTTTCTGTTCCTCCTTTAGTTTGCTAAGGATGATAGCCTCCAGGTGCATCCATGTTCCTGAAAAAGACACAATCTTGTTCTTTTTGTTCTTTTTTGTGGATGCATAGTATTCTATGGTATATATGTGTCACTTTTTTTTTTTTTTACTCAATCTTTCATTGATGGGCATTTAAGTTGATTCCATGTCTTTGCTATTGTGAATAATGCTGCAGTGAACATTTGCATGCCTGTGTCTTTATGGTAAAATAATTTGTATTCCTGTGTATACATACCCAGTAATGGGATTGCTGGGTCAAATGGTAGTTCTGCTATTAGCTCCTTGAGGAAATGCCACACTGCTTTCCACAATGGTTGAACTCATTACACTCCCACCAACATTTTATAAGTGTTCCCTTTTCTCTGCAACCTTGCCAGCAACTGTTAATGTTTTGACTATTTAATAATAGCCATTCTGCATTTGTATTCATTAGGAATATTGATACATAATTTACCTCAGGGATGTGTTTGTATGGTTTTGGTATCAAGGTAATACTGACCTGAAATAACACATTGGAAAATGTTCATTCCTCCTCAGTTTTCTGCAAAAAAAAAAAAAAAAGAGACAGAGAGAGAAAGACTAATAATATTTCTGCTTTCAGTTTCTGTTAAAATTAACCTACAGACCCTGTATTTTGCCAATAGAAAATTTTCAATTACTGATTTTTAATTACTAATTTAAATTCTTTACTATTTTAGTTATATTGAGCTTTTCAAATTTCTTTGACCTGATTTAAAGTTTGTTAACCTTTCCTCTTTTATACTCAATCTGCTGTTAAGCCTATGAAATATATTTTTGACTGCATATGTAGTACTTTTCAGGTTTTTTTCCGATGGTTATGAATTTGTCAATTTCGTTTTTTATATGTATTTTATCTTTTTTAAGGTATTTTAGTTATTTACAGAAATCAGTTTGGAAGTTGTTGTTTATTCCACACTTTAAAGATGTTGCTCCATTATTTTCCAGCTCTCACAGTCTGTATTGAAAAGTTATCCACAATCTAATTTATTTTTGAAAGAACAATGTCATACATCCTCTGACTACTATTAAGACTTTTTTCTCTTTCTCTGTGAGGTTTTTGAGTTTTGTCCATGATGTGCCTTGGTGTGATTTTTTTTTTCTTGGTATGGAGTTCATTAAGGTTCTTCCTTGTGTAAGCTGTCTTAATTACCTGTAGAAAATTTTCAGCTTTGTGTATTCTGATTATTTTTCTGCAATCTCCTTTTCATTTCCTTCCACCGTTTTCAATTACATGTACTTATTCCTTTGACCATGTTTCTCATTATGTTGTTACTTTTTCTCCCATAGGTTTTCCTCTTGTTGCTTTAGGTTGTGTTTTCCTTCACCCTGAATTTGGATTCACTGGTTTTTCCACTGTTAAGTCTGCTGTTAGATCTGTCTAATAAGTTCCTAATTTCAGATATCATGTAGATCTGGAATATAAACACAATTTTTATAAATTCCAGTTTCTATTGACATTTTCCATCTGTTCATCTAGTTTGCCATTTTTTTAAAGTTCTAAAACATAGTAATCATGATTATTAAGTTCATATCTGGTATCTTCAATAAATGAATGAATCATTGGTAGTCTCTTTGTTTTATCTTTTTCTGGGTGGAGTTGGGGAGCTTGTTTAATAGATACTATTTTTAGCATGTCTTAAATTTTGTTTAGTAAATTCTGCTATTATGTTCCTCCAAACAGGGTTAACTTCTCTGTTAGCAGGCAGACAGAACACCGATGGGTTATCTTAGTAAGTCCTGGTTTGAGGGTTTCTTAGAGTTATTCTTGAGTTCTGTTACCCAAGTGACATACTTATTGTTCTTAGGTTATAGCCCTTACTTTTTGAATGTATGCTTCTTTTGGTTTCTTGACTAAAAAATGTAAGGTGTTTTCCTTCATCTTATAGTGATTTGAATTCAGCCTCTCTGCGCTTGTGTCAGGGGGCTACTCTCATCCCCACTCAAGTTTTTAGTCTCCTTTCAGCAAAGATTTATTGAATTTCATAGCGCTCATTCCTATGAATATGCAGTTTAGAAGCTGGACAATGACATAGTGGGAAGCTGTACTCAAAATAGCAGACTTCTTTTTTCGTGTGTATGTATTTTTATTCCCTTTCCAAGATCCTTAGGACTCCACAAGTTTAGTTATCCCAGACTTCGATTTTCAGGTCTCCAGTTGTATAAGAATGCTAGTTAATCTGCTGCACTGCAAGTTGAAAAATGGCTCTGACGAAAAAGCAGAGGTGACTAAATCTCACTACGTAAGTTCCCTTTCTCTCAGTTTCCAATTCCTCAAGCCTGTCTGCACTAAATGATGTCTATGACCTTCAAAAAGTTTTCATACATATTTTTTATCAAGGGTTATGGTTTTAGTTGGCAAGATTAGTGCTGTCTACTCTGTTATGGCTGGAACTGGAATTCTATTTTCTATAGTATTATCTTTTTATTTATTGTATATCTGTGGCCATATATCATTTCCCATTCCGAATGGTAGATATTTTGGATATTGCATATTTTATGTTTCTAACAATAGCCTTTATTGAAATTTGTCCATATTGTCATTCTTGTCAAAAACCCTGTTCTCAGTCCCATTTATGTAAATGTTTTATTGCATTATTGTATAGATTTATATTAATTGGTGTCTAAATCAATTTTATCTAGTTATAATTTTCTATTTCTAGACTATTTTTGTGTTTATATTTTTATTTTAAAATAGTATTTGTAAATACAAATATAATGTTTTGATGTTTATATAATTTTACTTGCCTTTTAAAAGTTTAATATTTAATATTGTTATTGTCACACTTTTAAACATAATATATAATTTAAAAAATATATTTGTCTAAAGCATTATAAAAGAATTTTTTGTAGGTTGCCTGTTGTGGAGAAAATTTTTGCAATCTATCCATCTCAAAAAATGCTAATATCCAGAATCTACAAGGAACTTAAACAAATTTACAAGAAAAAAAAAAAACATGTAAAAGTGGGAGAAGGATATGAACAGACACTTCTCAAAAAAAGACACGCAGCCAAAAAACATGAAAAAAAGCTCATCATCACTGGCCATTAAAGAAATGCAAATCAAAACCACAATGAGATACCACCTCATGCCAGTTAGAATGGCAATCATTAAAAACTCAGGAAACAGGCCGGGCACAGTGGCTCATATCTGTAATCCCAACACTTTGGGAGGCCGAGGCGGGTGGATCACCTGAGGTCGGGAGTTTGAGACCAGCCTGACCTACATGAAGAAACCCTGTCTCTACTAAAAATACAAAATTAGCTGGGCATGGTGGCACATGCCTGTAATCCCAGCTGCTCAGGAGGCTAAGGCAGGAGAATCGCTTGAGCCTGGGAGGTAGCGGTTGCTGTGAGCCTATATCATGCCATTGCACTCCAGCCTGGACAACAAGAACAAAACTCTATCTCAAAAAAAAAACAAGTCAGGAAACAACAGATGCTAGAGAAGATGTGGAGAAATAGGAACACTTTTATGCTGTTGTTAGGAGTGTAAATTAGTTCAACCACTGTGGAAGACAGTGTGGTGATTCCTCAAGGATCTAGAACCAGAAATACCATTTGACCCAGGAATCCCATTACTGGGTATATACCCAAAGGAGTACAAATCATTCTACTATAAAGACACATGCACATGTATGTTTATTGCAGCTCTATTCACAATAGCAAAGACTTGGAACCAACCCGAATGCCCATCAATGATAGACTGGATAAAGAAAATGTGGCACATAAACACCACAGTATTATGCAAACATAAAAAAGGATGAGTTCATGTCCTTTGCAGGGACGTGGATGAAGCTGGAAACCATCATTCTCAGCAAACTAACACAGGAACAGAAAACCAAACACCGCATATTCTCATTCATAAATGGGAGTAGAACAATGAGAACACATGGGCACAGGGAGGGGAACATCACACACCAGGGTGTGTCAGGGGATGGGGGGCTAGGGGAGGGATAGCATTAGGAGAAATACTTAATGCAGATGACAGGTTGATGGGTGCAGCAAAACACCATGGCATGTATATACTTATGTAACAAACCTGCACATTCTGCACATGTATCCCAGAACTTAAAGTATAATTTAAAAAAAGAATTTTTAACATAATTTCTTATTATCAGATTATTTCTATCTTTTTTGCATTTATTTTCTCCGTATCACTCATTATAATAATAAAAAAAAGGCCTAAACAATGAGTAATTTTGTAAATTATTCCCAGCACTTGATCAGTCCTGGACAATGTTCAACAGATAATAAACTGTGGTCCAAATCTACAATGTCATTTATTTTATCTAATGATTCTGTCAAATTCTTAGAAAGGCACATTGCATTAATTTCAATTTGCAAGCATGATGCATATTTAATAATTTTTATTACATATTTCAGTACAATATTTTTTATTCTATGAATTCATATATTCATAGTGACTTTTAACATTTTAAAAGTAAGAATAGGTGAGATCTCATTGAGTGTTCTTGCTAGGTACTATATGATTTTTTCTTGTATTACTTCATCCAAGTTGCATTATATCTAGAAGAGTTTCTTTAGACTCTGTGGGATCTTTGTCTAATTACAAAGAAGATAAAGTCTTATTTATTTTGGGCTCCTTTGTTTGCATTTTGAAGAACTTCAGGGAAGAGAAATGTAAAACTATAAATTTTCGTACTAATCATGTATGAAGTTTTAGTTGTGTTCATATTGACATGACACATTGTCCTTGTTACATGGTAGGCTTTCAATGTATATTTAGATTGACTAACTTTACTAGTTTATTGTTATCTTGTGTTACTGTTTTCTAAAACATATTTATATGCTTTAGAGGTCATAAATTATTTTTCTGGAATAATTTTGGAATGTAATTTTTAATTAGGCATGAAAACAATAATTAATACTATTATGTCTCTATGCTAGGCACTATGCTAAATATTTGACTTAATAATTCACATTTCATTCTTATAGTGGCCTTGAAATTATTTTTATCATATTTATTTTTATTTTACCAACAGAAAACTGAAAATCAGAGAGGATATGTATCTTAATTAGTTTCGACAACTTTCAGGTAGTGAATTCAAATTAAGTTTGCCTGTCTCAAGAGCCCATACTCTTAGTCATTATGTTATCTAACTGGTTATAATTCATGATTTTAGCCATTCCAGGTCCATCATCTATAATTTGAAAATCTGTTTACAAGATAGTTGTGAACTAGAGAGTAGTGTTTTATGTAAATTTCTTGATTTAGATAATCAAGAGTGGCTGAAACTATTTATATGTGACTTCATTCTTTCATTCATCCATTCAACCAGTAATTTTGTCTTATGTCTCTTGCTCTGAAAAGCAATAATCTGGGTGCTTGAAATAATATAAAAAGATGTTATACTCAGAATTTTCTTTTAGAAGCTTATAGTTTATTACAGGAACTCCTGTATAGCATAATTCGACTGTAAAATACAATATGAAGTTGTTAGTTTATGGAAGAGAGGGACAGTTTTAATTTTAATTACCCACAAACTTTTCTATATATGCAGTTTAAGTTTCACTCATATTTTTCTTTATAACTGTTTTCTAGATTGCTGGCAATCTATGACTGTCAATTTAGCAGTTCCCCATCATAATTTATATTTTTGCTACCATTGTGTCTTCACTATTTAGCCAGTTAATATTGTCCACTGTCTTCTCATTTTTACATACATTAGAGCAGTACAGCCTTTTAAAAATTTTATTTCATTTCAAAATATATTATTTATAATTTTTATTTTTTATAATTAGACTTTTTATTTACAATAGCTTACTATTGGATTTTATAGGTTTCTGTCTTCAAAGCAGTCAGATATATACATACACACACACACACACACACACACACATATATATGTTTTGTTTTTCAACTCACTGATCTTAATCTACTTGCAAAATCTGGAGGATTCACATTGCTGAGGTTTGCCACCTGGGCAAGGAGAAAATAGTCTTCTGGGCAAATCATAATACCCACATTTTATTTCTTTTCTTGAGCTTTAGAGAGCACCTCCTTTATGTCATTATATTCTTCTTTAAATACCCGTAATAACCATGCTGTCTTCACTTTTGTCAAATTTTGGGAAGCATCTTGTGCTAACTCTTGAGGTGGCAAAAATAACTGATTAGGTCAAGCTACCAGAGATACATATTAAATACAAATTCATATGCCTTCAAATTTATCATCCCCAAAATATATTTGATTTTAAGAATATTATATTTTCATAGCCAAATTCAATGTACAAGGAGAAAAGCACATGATAAAACAGCATATGAGAGATGAATGCCAATTACCACCCAAAGGATCAAACACAAATTTTCAGAAAGAGTATAATATACAATCAGGAAACTAGAACCAAATTGTGTTTTCATTGTAGAGAAACAATTTAAATCTTGCTACATTTACACATGTTTATGGAAAAACACGTAGCTGAATGACTGTCAGTACAGATGGATTTGTCTATAAATGGGCAAATTTTGGAAGGATTTTAATGATCCACTCTACTTTCTTTTTAATGAGCTACATCAACGTGTTTACCTCAACAAAGTAATGAATTCAGAGAATCTTGAACTTGAATCCTTATTTTGGTCTCTTGTGCTTATGTGTAAAATTATATCCTTTATGTATCTACAGGAAAAGGATACATTTTCCTACCATTTTTTTCATGAGTATATTAGAGTAAGTAAAAACACGACGAATATTACGAAAATAAATTATTAACTTTGTGTCTATTATGCTGGTCATAACACTTCAGGATACTAAAATATAAAATATCGAGACCACAGTGGTTTAGTGTAAAGGACTTTCTTCACATATGTTAAATATTTATAAAATTTTGAAATAAAAAATCTACAATTGTACATGAAGAGTCATTAAAAAAAACCAAGTCATCCTATTGATTAGTTACGTAAACTGTATGAAGATTTGGAGCATGGAGATCTGGAATGCACAGGTCAATTTGTACAAAAACTCCAGATATTTTACATTTTAACAGCTTGAATTTCTGATCCACAATGATAGTGCCTACACTACTAAATAACAGTATTTACTAATTTAATACCTTTTTAGAAATGCTCAGGGACAAACCTAATGGGCTGTATAAACACAGTTTATCAGTGAAACCTGAAAAACTGGATGAGAAGAAGGTTTAGGATTATAAAACTCATTTGTTATTTTTTTATGTCTCAGATGCATGATTTTAGGTGTTTTTAAATGTCCACTAACACTTGAGGTGGCAAAAATAACTGATCAGGTCAAGCTACAAGAGATACGTATTAAATACAAATTAATATGCCTTCAGATTTCCTGTCAGAGAGTGAGTAAAGACTAAGCTTACTTCCAGAGCCTGTGGGCATGAAAGTATCCCTGTTTGACCCACATCTGTATCATAGTTAGATACTATCACATGCATCTTCAAGGAGTGTGAAACAAATTATTTTTATCTTCATCCATAGATAGAGGAAATGAGTAGGAAATGTTCAACTTTCTCTCAGTTTCTGACACTTATACAGTGGCCTGAAAACTGAAAATATATCTCAAATTACAATTCCATGATAGAGACATAAGAAAGTGAAGTAACTTATCAAAGCATGCAAAGTTCCTAGCTCAGTTCTCTGGAAAGGAGAGAGTGGGAAGTAGACAGATTTTCTGTCACTCTGATCTAATGGTAACTAACAGTCATAGAAAATGTGTTAGGTATCAGTTCAAAAGGCTTTTTAGATAACACCTGAAGCCTCAACTTATAGCCAGTATCTGAGCAGTCATAAATATACACCTCTAATTTCTGTATATTTTCCTCTTGTACGTAGGCAGACTTATTTTTCCCTTTTTTTCTCATTCATCAAATATGCCTTCATTGCCCAAACCATCATTTTTATCAGTGGACTCTCATGGCATACTATCTGCAAGTCAACAAGCCATAAACTGAGCAAATCTATCTGTTAAAAAATCATGCAATGACTCAAATTGATGATCCAGTTTAATTTGTCAAGCATCCTCATTGATCTCATCTGACTGTGAATCAATTTGCTGCCAAATACATATGTGTGTGTTTCAGTTTCACTACAAGTTAAAGATTCATTTGTTCAAAGAGATTTTGTGTTCAATAAACCATCCTACTTGACTTGAAGGGACTCTTCCTGAGATAATGGTAAGTAAATAGAAGTTTTGGAAATTTGCTTACGATCTTACTTGAAATAAAGACAAAGTTTTAAGTTGTCATTTGGATTGAGGATTAGGAGAAATAGGATTAATATTATGGTGAAGATTATTTCTAGCATATTTAATTACAATATGTGGCTAAGGAAACACACATAGGCAATGACAACAGATTACATACTTATTGGTACAAAAGAGAAATATTCAATTATTAGAATTTTTTGTGAAAATATTAACAGTATGATCAGTGACTAATCTTTAACATCATAAGTTCAGGCTTTTATTAAATTTTGGAACTAGTTTTATAATGTTGACATTAATTCTACAGAACTCACCAATACAGCAGGGATTCAGTTTTTATATCTGCATTGCATTTTTATCTACCTCCAAATTTTATTGATTCCATCCAGGAATAATTTGCCTTTCTGTTGACCACTTCAGACATGTTTTGTTTGCACCCTGCAATTTGAAAAAAAAAAAAGAAAAACTAAATATTCAGTTTACCTCATGATATTCAGTTTACCTCATCATCCTACATGTGTACGTCTTGTCCCTTCAAATCATCTGGTCCCAATAAACATGAATCATGCCAGCAAATAACATATTACTTTTCTCTTAAAGCTGGAACATATTACCACTGACTTGGTAGCTTAGAAAACACACATTTATTTTCTTATAATAACAGAGTCCTGAAGTCACACTGGGCTAAGGTCAAAGTGTCAGCAGAACTGTGTTTTATTCTGGAAATGATAAGAGATAATCTATTTTCCCAGCTTCTAGAGGATGCTTGCATTCCTTTGCTCCTGGCCTCATTTCAGTAGTTACATCATTCTGACCTTTGCCTCCACTGTCACACCCCCTTGTCTGACTCTTACTCTCCTGCTTCCTATAAGGACTCCTGCTATTATTTTGAGCTCACCCAGATTATCAAGAGTAATCTCAAGAGCCTTAAATTAGCTACATCTGCAAACTCCCTGTTGCCGTGTAAGGTAAATTATTCACAGGCTCCACAGGGTTTGGGAGCCATTATCTGCCTAACCAAAAGAGTCATGAAGGAAGGGTTCCAGATATTTTTTTAAAGAGTTGAATAAAAGATTTTCAGTTTTATGCATATATATAAATTTCGTATTTTATAAATTGGTTGTATAATGTAAATTTGAAATTTTGTTTTTTCCTGGCTCATTTTCTCATTTCTTTATATTTCTATGCACTTATTTGTTGTTTTTTGTTTTTGGTAATCTTCTCTAGAACCTGGCATTTATTTATTTGTTTGGGGAAAGAAGCAGCAAAGTTAGTCAAAACTTTTTAAGATTAGAAGAATAGAATAAGTTATCCACAAACATTTTGGACATTATTATTTTACTTGATTTGCACAATTAGTCTTTGGAAAATGTGGATGAGAAATGGGAAGCACATGTAGTTTTTTATACATTTTTTATTAAGAAAGTACTCTGAGTTTCAGCACTTAGGTGGTGACCTTATTTTTCTTTTGTTTGGGAATATATGGCTATGTATTAAATGGTCATTTTCCCCTACACTGAAAACCATAAAATCCTGTGAAAGTTGTAGATCGTCCACAGTGCCATTTTAGTGGAGGTTCTTCTAAAGGTTTATAGTAACAAACCGAAGAAAGATTTTTTTATTATTATTATTATTATTATTATTATACTTTAGGTTTTATGGTACATGTGTGCAATGTGCAGGTAAGTTACATATGTATACATGTCATCTAGCATTAGGTGTATCTCCCAATGCTATCCCTCCCCGCTCCCACCCCGCAACAGTCCCCGAAGTGTGATGTTCCCCTTCCTGTGTCCATGTGTTCTCATTGTTCAATTCCCACCTATGAGTGAGAATATGCGGTGTTTGGTTTTTTGTTCTTGTGATAGTTTACTGAGAATGATGATTTCCAATTTCATCCATGTCCCTACAAAGGACATGAACTCATCATTTTTTATGGCTGCATAGTATTCCATGGTGCATATGTGCCACATTTTCTTAATCCAGTCTATCATTGTTGGACATTTGGGTTGGTTCCAAGTCTTTGCTATTGTGAATAATGCCGCAATAAACATACGTGTGCATGCGTCTTTATAGCAGCATGATTTATAGTCCTTTGGGTATATACCCAGTAATGGGATGGCTGGGTCGAATGGAATTTCTAGTTCTAGATCCCTGAGGAATCGCCACACTGACTTCCACAAGGGTTGAACTAGTTTACAGTCCCACCAACAGTGTAAAAGTGTTCCTATTTCTCCACATCCTCTCCAGCACCTATTGTTTCCTGACTTTTTAATGATTGCCATTCTAACTGGTGTGAGATGGTATCTCATTGTGGTTTTGATTTGCATTTCTCTGATGGCCAGTGATGGTGAGCATTTTTTCATGTGTTTTTTGGCTGCATAAATGTCTTCTTTTGAGAAGTGTCTGTTCATGTCCTTGGCCCGCTTTTTGATGGGTTTTTTTGTTTTTTTCTTGTAAATTTGTTGGAGTTCATTGTAGATTCTGGATATTAGCCCTTTGTCAGATGAGTAGGTTGCAAAAATTTTCTCCCATTTTGTAGGTTGCCTGTTCACTCTGATGGTAGTTTCTTTTGCTGTGCAGAAGCTCTTGAGTTTAATTAGATCCCATTTGTCAATTTTGGCTTTTGTTGCCATTGCTTTTGGTGTTTTAGACATGAAGTCCTTGCCCGTGCCTATGTCCTGAATGGTAATGCCTAGGTTTTCTTCTAGAGTTTTTATGGTTTTAGGTCTAATGTTTAAGTCTTTAATCCATCTTGAATTGATTTTTGTATAAGGTGTAAGGAAGGGATCCAGTTTCAGCTTTTTCCATATGGCTAGGCAGTTTTCCCAGCACCATTTATTAAATAGGGAATCCTTTCCCCATTTCTTGTTTTTGTCAGGTTTGTCAAAGATCAGATAGTTGTAGATATGTGGCATTATTTCTGACGGCTCTGTTCTGTTCCATTGATCTATATCTCTGTTTTGGTACCAGTACCATGCTGTTTTGGTTACTGTAGCCTTGTAGTATAGTTTGAAGTCAGGTAGTGTGATGCCGCCAGCTTTGTTCTTTTGGCTTAGGATTGACTTGGCGATGTGGGCTCTTTTTTGGTTCCATATGAACTTTAAAGTAGTTTTTTCCAATTCTGTGAAGAAAGTCATCGGTAGCTTGATGGGGATGGCATTGAATCTGTAAATTACCTTGGGAAGTATGGCCATTTTCATTATATTGATTCTTCCTACCCATGAGCATGGAATGTTCTTCCATTTGTTTGTATCCTCTTTTATTTCCTTGAGCAGTGGTTTGTAGTTCTCCTTGAAGAGGTCCTTCACATCCCTTGTAAGTTGGATTCCTAGGTATTTTATTCTCTTTGAAGCAATTGTGAATGGGAGTTCACTCATGATTTGGCTCTCTGTTTGTCTATTATTGGTGTATAAGAATGTTTGTGATTTTTGTACATTGATTTTGTATCCTGAGATTTTACTGAAGTTGCTTATCAGCTTAAGGAGATTTTGGGCTGAGACAATGGGGTTTTCTAGATATACAATCATGTCTTCTGCAAACAGGGACAATTTGAGTTCCTCTTTTCCTAATTGAATACCCTTTATTTCCTTTTTCTGCCTAATTGCCCTGGCCAGAACTTCCAACACTATGTTGAATAGAAGTGGTGAGAGAGGGCATCCCTGTCTTGTGCCAGAAAGATATTTAACCCAGTGACTGTTTCATCCTTTATATAGATGAGAAAGGTATCTAAGTCCTCATCTGCTTCCTTAATGAATTTCAGTGTATTTTTATCATATTCAGTCCTAATAAACTATGAGAGTTATAAATGATTATGGGAGATACAAGTTACTTTCTCTTTGGAAAATATACAATCCTTTTTATTTTATCCTCCATTTATATAACTTTTATACATGTCATATCTTTGCATACAAAGATGGAAAGAAACAAGCAAGTTGATATTCATTTTTGTGACTATTGTTATAATAGATAATACCTACTGAGATCCTCCTCTGTGCTAGGCACTTAGTACCTCATAATATCTACCCATTTAATCCCCAAAGCAACCCCATGAAATAGATACTTTTAATACCTCCTAGTCTACAATTGTGGAAACTTTTAGACACAAGGCTTAAACAACTTTCCCAAAATTATATTAATGGCCACTAATGTGGAGGAGTGATTTGCACCTAAGCCAACTGTCTTAGAAGTCCACATTCTTAGCTGAAAGGGAAATCTGCCTTTAGTAAAGGTATGAGATGGAGCTAAGTTTCTTCATCTGTATTCTGTAAATTGGTCATTATAATAATAAACATTATAGGATTCTCAGTTCTCAAAAACTAAAAAAAAAGGAAAAAAGGACAGCCTGTGATGTAAAATGTAAATGTGCCAAGTAGTTTAGAACCACAGACTTTCAAGGATTTAGTCAAGCTTACAATCATTCCAAACTACTCATGAACAAAGTACTGAATGATATAAAGGTGAATTAGAGACTGCCATTGCCATTGTTGTTGCCTCAAAGGAACCATAGCAGGTCTGGTATGACTTATAGTAAATCTCCATACAGTCTATGAAATATTGTTAATAAAAATTTCAACTGTTATGTCCCCACAAAAAACAGTCTCATTCTGACAAATTTCTATGGCAAATCCTAATCTGAGACAAAGACCTCAGGGAGATCTCCTCCAAACCTGCAGGACGCATCACAAAGCAGTCCTTGCTACTAGTGTAGCCTTTATTTCATTGGTATTTAGGAAACTTAAAATTCACCTTATTTATTTGTATTTTAGTCATTTTACTAATATTCTTGATGCATCATTCCTACTGAATAGGAGTCATCTTCAATATTCCAGCACCCAATCCCAGGAGCAGTGATTCTGATTTGTGATTACTACCTGGTGACTGGGACCTGACTACTTGCTGAAAGAATTTGGCTATGCTGACTCCCTGCTTACTGACCATGCTTTGTGAGTAGCTAGCATCCAGTCTATTTCTTAGTGACTGACATCCTTTGACTAGCACAGTTGAACTTAGTTAAACAAAAATTATTGAGTGTAAAGTGATTTAATATCCAATCTCTGGAGTCAAATCTTGGCTCCACCATTTACTAGCTGTGTGGCTGTGAGGCAGTTACTAACCTTTGTGATTCCAGTTTACTTCCTCTAAGTAAAATAACAAAAACAAACCAACAAAAACAAAACCAGCAAAAATATTTGGACTTTTCTATGTATACAAACTTTAGAAAAAATGAGAGAATCAATACTCGAAATGGCAAAATCAACAATTGTCTCACAACCCATGAGAATATAGAGGGGGAAAAGCAATAAATTTATGCATATCACCTTCCTATCATCTCTATCCAGGATTTTATATTGGAAGTGTCATGTCTGGCATGATATGGGATCTAGTAAGACTGAAATTAGACAGAAGTACAAAGAACTGACTGAATGCAGGAATCTAAGAGACATAGTTGTAGGGAAAAATCATGTGCAAGTGTGGTTTGGTCAAGGGACTTGTCAAAAAAGGAGCCAGCATGAGAATCTAAGTTGAGTTACCCAGGAAAGCAGGTGAGATGACTGGAAACTGCACCTGGGGGAAGCCATGAGTAGAGACATTTAATTATGCAGGTTGATGTCTCTTCCCTCAAGTCACTTTTAATGAGCTGAGAGTCTGAGGTGGCTGAGATTCCTTTGACAGCAGTGTGGTTCAGATTCAGCCCAGCACCTAACCAGAGAAGCAAGGTCTCTAAAATCCTGCATCCACTGCAGTGTCAGAAAGTCACAAAATCATAGAAAATTCTCTCATTTTATTTTTACATTGGAAGACCAATTTCTATGCTGTTGGGGTACTTTTCTTTCCGAATGTTTCAAATATTTCAAGAATTCTATTGTGCAACATGTTGAGGTCACAAATGAGAAGAAAGGTAAATTTCTAATTTTTTTTCTTGTTAAAATTGAGAAATTGATGGAACATCAGTTGAGATCATGATTTTACACAGAGGCTGCAGTGGCTTTGTTTTCAGTTTATGGAAACAGTTAACAGTTTTATTTAACTTGGGAAGATAAAACATTCTATTCTTTCTCAAATGAACAGGATATCAATTTTAAACTGTGGGCTTATGGTCACATCTTCTTTTCCTAACATATAGGAGATGTTAGAATGTTGGTGTGGGCACTCACACATGACACGTCGTGGCCGGACTATAGTGGGGCAGTGAGAGTACCAGTAAGAGTCTCCTCAAATTCTTATCAAGTGTAATCAGGAGTAAACTCAAAATAAACCGGCCTTTATGTACAGCTCTAACTATTCCTGAAGGCTATTCTGGATTATAGAATTCAGTGAGCTTCTTTCAGGTCCATAGCTTCATCAAAAAATCAAGGAAAATTTCAATTCAGTGGCAGGATTACTGTACATATTAGAAGTGATTAGCTGCATTCATGAATCCATAATCACACCTGCAAATGAGGAATGAATCTATAGAAATAGGAAGCATTTCAAAGCCATGAATATGCATGCAATGTGTTGCCAGAAATATCATAATAAAAATAGTTTGTAAGTATCCAGGATCTAGCAATACTGTTGTTATTTTCCAGATGTCAGAACTCAGCCATTTTGACCAAAACAGATAAACCTGAAGTTCAGTATTGAGAAGTCACCATGCATGGTGCTCATTTCAGAAAAGCCAGTTTTATGTGTGTTAGAGACATAACTATTCTGAGAAGTGGCTTCAGGGGTACCAAGAAAGCTCAATCAATACTCACTCACCCTCTTTATATATCCTCTCCCCCAAAATAATATTTATGTGTTGGCTGGTGCCTGGACTTTTCTTTATTAAAACTTTACTTTTAGTTTATTAAGGCTATATTTATAATTTTCAGATGGTAGAAAATACCCCATGCCCACAAATTTAAAACAAACCATGCCATCACCCTGTTAGCCTTAAAAAACATAAAATACAGATGATCTCTTAAGGGACATTTTTAATTGAGAATATTGGAGATAGCATGAGGTCTTTGAGGTTTGGGAATTTGGGTTAAATATATGTTTGTAATATTGCAATTAAGTGCAGATGAATATATTATATACACCTGAAGACACACAGTACTTTCTGATTCTCTAACCCTCCATTCATAAGATTGCCTTTACACTTTCATTACTTTCTGAATAACTGCAACTGAGAATTATGCATGTATAAAAATGAGGCTTATTCAGAAGCAAACAGCACCACACTTAAAACTACAGAGACATTGGGAAGTTAATTTTCTTTCATTCTAATTACATTGGCTTCTTCTCTCTAGCTTTACAGCTTAAATTACCAACTTCTTTGTGAATCATATATTGATGTCATCAATACTCATTAGTGTTACAGACCTCTTGGGGGAAAGCAATGGTGAAGCCTTAGAAACATGTAGTTTTATGGAACACTGATTAGCCCTATAAATGTATGCCAAAAAGGAGAATCCTTGGGAAATGCCTGTGTCATTAAAATCCTTACTTTGTATTCTAATAGATCACCTTGCTGTCTGGAGAAGACAAACTAATTAAAATAACAAGACCTATTTCTTTCCTTTAACCAGTTAGGTGTCTTTTTTGAAAGATAGACTTTCTGTGGGTAAACCTTCACTTTATTTTACCTAATTTAATTAGGATATGAATCGAGTGATGATGCAATATGATTATAACAATGCAAATATTGAGATATTTGTTGAGTCTTAGAATCAGAATATCATATAATATGATATGAATATGATAAGACGAAGCAAATTTAAATGAATAAATAAGTATTTTTAAGGACTGTTTGGGGCCAATTACTGCTCAATGATGAAGATAAGGAAAGCTCTCCCCTTTTAGATTCCGCAATATAGGAAATGAAACCAATTAATAACCAGGTAGCACACAATATTATATGGTGCTTGATATAGTCTGAATCTGTGTCCCTGCCCCAATCTCATGTTTAATTGTAATCCCCACTGTTGGAGGTGGGGACTGGTGGGAGGTGACTAGATCATGGGGCAGTTTCTTATGGTTTAACGGCATCCCCCAGTGTTGCTCTTGTGATAGAGTTATCATGAGATATGGTTGTTTAAAAGTGTGTAGCACCTCCCTGCCTCTTGGTCCTGCTTCTGCCATGTAAGATGCCTACTTGTGCTTTGCCTTCTGCCATGAGTAAAAGTTCACTGAGGTCTCCCCAGAAGCAGATGCTACCATGCTTCTTGATAGGGTTTGGCTCTGTGTCCCCACCCAAATCTCATCTTGAACTGTGTCTCCCATAATTCCCATTGTTGTGGGAGGGACCTGGTGGAGATCATTGAATCATGGCAGTGGTTTCCCCCATACTGTTCTCATGGTAATAATAAGTCTCACATGATCTGATGGTTTTATAGTTAGAAACTCCTTTTGCTTGGATCTCACTCTCTCTTTGCCTGCCTCCATAAGTGTAAGACTTGACTTGCTCCTCCTTGCCTTCCGCCATGATAGTGAGGCTTCCCTAGCCATGAGGAACTGTAAATCCAATTAAACCTCTTTCTTTTGTAAATTGCCCAGTCTTGGGTATGTCTTTATTAGTAGCGTGAAAATGGGCTACTACATTTTCTGTTCAGCCTGTGGGACTGTGAGCCTATTAAACCTCTTTTCTTTGTAAATTACCCAGTCTCAGGTATTTATTTATAGCAGTATAAATTGACTAATACAGTTCTTAATATCATAAGGAAAATTCAACAACTCATAGGATGCAACAATTGTGGTGATATATACTGGGGAACATATAAATCAGTTTTGTGTGTAGAGAGTGGTAAGGGCAGTTTTCCAAAGAATTTTTTTTAAAACTGTGAGCAGTGGGGTAAATAGAAAACATCAAAACATCAACAGAATATTCTAAGAATGTTCAAAGTGAAGAATTGTGTGAAAAATGGTATTTCGTTAGGGAAACTCAAATGTGCTCTTTATGGAGGAGAAGAGAAGCAGAGCACAGTCTGAAGGAAAAAAAAGGGACTATGTAATACACATCTTTTTAAGGCATATACAAGACTTGAATCTCATCTTTAAACTAGTGGAGAACATTGTATAATTTTAAACTAAAGCTATATGTGCTTCCTCAGGTACTCTGAGACCAAAGGTAAGAGTTCTATCAGTAGTTAGTTTAGCAGTCAATACTCAGTAGCAAATATTTTCTTTTGCTATCTCTCTCTCTGATTCTCTTTCTCTCTTTCCCCTTCCTTCCTCCATTCCTCATTCTCCCTTCATGTTTTTGGGTTCTCTTGATAGCTCTTTCTGTCTCACACATTTATAAGTGTTTCCTAATGAATAAGTTTTAAAAAATGAGTACATATTGGCACTCATTGACTTACATTCAAAGTTTTGAAAGAAAAAAAAAGTCAAGAATCCATTTTAAAAGCTTTTTTCTATTCTGCCTCTTAAGTCTATCAGACGAGAATCTTATATTCAGCAAGACGGTATTTCAAAACTTAAGGTGAAATAAATAACTTCTCAGATAAACAAAAACTGAAAGAATTATTGATAGCCTGTTCACTTTATAGAAAATACTAAAAGGGATTCTTCAGACTGTAAGCAAGTGACTTCTAACTATAATTTGAATCCATATAAAAAAACAGCACTGATACAGGTAATTTTGTAATTATAATAATCAGAATAAATGCCAACTTATTATTCTTTCTTCTCGATGTGACTTAGTAAGCAGCCAAATGAAACAATGTGTATGTAATTATATTGTACCTATAATATAGAAATGTAAGGTATTTGACAAAATACCACAAAAAGATGGATTAAGGGTAAACCTCAGTTACCATAAGGCAATGACACCTGGTGATAATTCAAATCCACAGGAACAAATGAGAAGAACTAGACATGATAAATGTTAATATAATATACCTTCTAATTATGTGCTGGTTCTTTTTTCTTCTCTTTATTTATTTAACATATATAAAAATAAAGGACATTATTTATAAAACAATCCAATACAGAGCAGCAGGACACATTATTTGAAAGTGAACATGGAACATTATTCACTATAGTCTATATTGTAGGCAAAACAACAAGCCAAATCATATCTAAAAGGATTAAATCTCCAAAAGTATGTTGTGTAATCATAATGCAATAAATTTACAAATCAAAAACAGAAACAATTTTGGAAATTTGCAAATATATGAAAAATTTAAAAACAATAATAGCCAATGGGCCAAAAACATAAATCACAAAGAATATTTAGAAAATATTTTCAGATGAAAGAAAAAGAAGACACAATATACCAAAACTTACAGGTTGCAACAAAAGCCAGTACCTTGTGGATAATTTATGGCTGTAAACACATATGTTAAAATTTAACAGAAAGATTCACCTGCCACCCTAACATACTATCAAAATAAGAGTAAACTAACCAAAGCAAGTAGAAAATAGGAAATGATAAAGATTACAGTGAAAATTAGTGAAATAAAAAAATTCAAATGGAGAACATCAATGAAACTAAAAGTTGGTCGTTTCCTCTGGAAATACCAAAAAAAAAAAGGGCGGGGGGGGACAACTCTTTTGCCTGAATGACCTGGGAAAAAAAATAGACAGTACTGAAATCACCAATATCAAGAATGAAAAAGGGGACATTACTAATATATACCTTATTGAAATACAAATATGTATAAGAAAATACAATAAGAAATAGTATGCCAATGAATTAAGATAGCTTAGAGAAAATGGAGAAATTCCTAAAAGACACAGACTCCCCAAAATGACTCAAAACATACAAAAAAAAAAAAAAAATCTAAAGATCTAAAGAGACCTACAACTATCACAAGGCTAGAATTAGTAATTTTAAAAACTTTCCAAGAAGACTCCAGGCTCAGACGACTTCAATAGTGGAGCTTAATATTTAAAGAAGAATTTACACCAGTAACTTAGACATTAACCCTAAAAATAATAAAAGGGAAAGAACACTTCAAAACTAATTATATTAGTCACCCAATACCAAAGCAAGAGAAAAATATCACAAGGAAACTACAGACCCATAACTTATGAGTGTAAGCATAATAATTCTCAGCAAAAACTAGCATACTAAACCTGGCAATATATGTGAGGGATTTATACATCATAGCCAAATAGGATTTATCCCAGGATTGCAAAATTGGTTCAACATTTGAAAGTCAATGTAAATGACTAAGAAAATACTTGATCATTTTTATGGAGAGAAAGTATTTAACACAATCTAATATCCTTTCATAATAAAAACACTCAATAGATTAGGAATAGAAGTAGTCTTCCTCAATTTGATGAAGGGAATCTATTAAAACCCTACACTTAACATAATACTTAATGACTTTCTTAAACACTGAATGCTTCTCCTCTAAGATCAGGACTAAGACAAGTTTATCTGCCCTCACCACTTCAATTCAACATCATACTAGATGTTCCAGCCAGGACCATTATGCGAGAAAAAGAAGTAAAAGGCAGGTTGCAACGACGGAGCAAAACTTATCTCTCTGAAGTGGCCATAATCTTGTATGTGGGTAGAGAAGCCAAAGGAATCCACTAAATAATAATAGAACTTATAATAAATGAATTCAGCAGTTACAGGATGCAGGCTTGATTTACAAAAAAAAAAAAAAAAAAAAAAAAAAAATCTTATTTCTATGCATTAGAAATGAACAATCCAAAAATGAAATTAAGAAAATAATTGTTGTGGCTGAGGGCGAGGGTTGTAGGGTGGATGGCGGGCAGCGACTCAGAGGAGCTACTGCGCCAGGGAAGGAAGAAATCTGATTTTTGCAGTCTTGTCATTCTGTGTGGAAGGGCTTCTTAGCCAGCGTGGAGTGCAGGGCCGCTGGCGCTTTGCCTGGCGTGGCCGTGGCGGGGCCCAGTTGGTCCCGATTGCCGGCCCATTCCTACCTTCAGGCACTTCAGAGAAAGACCAGTGACAGCCTTGGGACGGTGGACATCGTCTTAGTCCCCACCTGCGCCAACGCCCCTAGCCTGACCAGAGAAGCCGCAGGGCCACCTACGCCTCTCTGTTTCCGTGGATGTGTGTGTTTCATTCTCCTTCAGCTGTCTTGATTGTAGACTCTCGTTTCCCAAAAAAGAAAAGGAAATAAATATCCAAATTCATCTCTCACCAAGATGGAGTTTCACTGCAAAGAGAAACGTGACTCTAATTCTATGGGATCTGGAGGTAACCCCGCCTTGAGAGGAGTAGAGAGGAACCGCATCCAGTAGGTTCTGCGCCAGGACGCAGGACACAGTTCTCAACAAAACTGACTGCCTAAGGGGCAAAATTGATAAGCACAGGATTTTTTTTTTTTTTTTAAGACAGAAACCTTTCGGCATTGCTAAGTTTCAACATTAAGATTTTCAAAGTTGTTTTTGTTTTTTTTTCCCCCCTTTTTTCAGGAGACATTTTTCATGAGGTGTTTGAAATTCAGGAACATTTTGATTCTTCTTGGAGTGCAGGAAATAGACAGGCTCCCTCAAAAAAAAATTGAGAGCCTCACCCTCAGAAACTCTTAGAAAATGGAATCCGGCGGACATTTCCCGTGATGGTCAGGAGAAAAACCCACATGTCAAACGTGGTACCTGAATATGCACCAATTAGCTCCCCAAACCAACAAAACCCGCAACCCCCACCCCCACCCCGAGTAATACACAACTCAAAGGGAGTCAGAATTCCAGTGCAGTACAGAAAGCTTAGGAAAAGCTTTAAGTTCTGTGGAGTCCATATATTAATTAAGAGCAAACCAGGGACCCCTCTCCCTCCCCCCACCACAGAATCTAAGACCTTTCAGCTTCAAGCCAGGGGCAGGGGATCCCGAGCAAAAGCCTTCCTCAGACATCAGGCCCCTTGACCTCAAGGGCTCCCAGCGCAAACCTAGTTCCCCCCAAAACTTGAAGTCAGGGAAGCTGTGGCTACACATTCCCAAAGTGCTGGCACTTACACCCACAACCTGGAAGGCTATGGACGGATTCCACTAGGGTGGTGACCTCCCATTAGCAAAAGGCGTCATGGTTTAGAATGTTCATTATCGCTGAGGACCTGGTTAGAGGCATAAAGACCTTTTTTTTCACCATTACCTAATCTTTTTCCCCCCTCAAGATTTTTTTTTTTTTTTGGTATGTTGTACAGCAGTATATTTTTTTCGCTTATTTATTCCATTAGTAGATACAGTTTGTACAATGTACAATGGTTTCATTTCAGAAAATAAAAAAAGTCAAACCATGAAAAAAATTGTATTTATAATGACCTAAAAATAATAAAATACCTAGGTATAAGTTCAATTATGGAAGTACAAAGCTTACACTTTGAAAACTATGAAACATTGTTCAAGTCAATTAAAGAAGACCTAAATAAATAGACATTCCATGTCCATAGGTCAGAAGACTTACTATTAACAAGGTTAATATTCCCCAGGTTGATGTATAGATTCAATAAAATCCTATAAAATCTCATCTTGCTCTTTTGAAGAAATTCATAACATGATCATAAAATTTATACCAAATTCAAGTGATCCAGACTAGCCCAAATAATTTTGGGAAAGAAGTGATTTTAGAGCACTCAACGATTTCCAATTTCAAAACACACTACAAAGTTACAGTAGTCAAAATAATTCAATACTGGCAAAAGAATAGACATACAGATAATGGAAGAGAATTGAGAGTCCAGAATAAAATAAAGTTTATGTATTTATAGTGAATTGATTTTCAACTAGGGAACCAAGACAATGCACTAGGAAAGAATGCTCTTTTCAATAAATTATAGGACAACTGCATGCCCATTTGAAAACAGTGAAATTGGACTTCTTATTTCTAGCACATACAAAGAAATATTCAAAAGAGATAACTGGGCCAGGCGCGGTGGCTCACGCCTCTAATCCCAGCATTTTGGGAGGCCGAGACAGGTAGATCACAAGGTCAGGAGTTCTAGACCAGCCTGGCCAATATGATGAAACCCTTTCTCTACTAAAAATACAAAAATTAGCCGGGCGTGCTGGCAGGCGCCTATAGTCCCAGCTACTCAGGAAGCTGAGGCAGGAGAATCACTTGATCCCAGGACGCAGAGGTTGCAGTGAGCTGAGATCATGCCACTGTACTCCAGCCTGGGCTACAGAGCAAGACTCTGTCTCCAAACAAACAAACAAACAAACACACACACACACACACAAAAGAGAGATAACTGACCTAAATGTAAGAGCTAGAAGTTGAAAAATTGTGTATGTAGATACAGGAGTAGATACTACATATGTGATGTTGTGTTAGACAAAGCCTTCTTAGATGTGACACCAAAAAAATAGATGATAAAAGGAAAAATATGTAAATTGGGCTTCCTTAAAATTCAAACTTTTGTGCTCCAAAATAAATGATCAAGAAAGTGAGAAGATATCCTATAAAACTTGGAGAAACGTTAGTAACCGATATATCATATAAGGAAATTGTATTTGAAATATATACAATATCTTAAAACTCAATAATAAAAATAGAAATAGCACAATCAAAAATGAGTAAAGAATCTAAATAAATGTTTTTTCAAAGTAGATTTAAAAATAGCCAAAATCTACATTAAAAAAAAATCTCAACATCATTAGCTATCAGGGAAATGCAAATCAAAAGCACTATGAGATATCACTTAAGACCAACTGGGATTACTTCATTCAAAAAGAACAGACAATAATAAGTGTTAATGTAGATGTGGAAAAATTAAATCCCTCATACACAACTTGTGGAAATGTAAAATGGTGCAGTTCCTTTGGAAAATAGTATAGCTGTTCCTCCAAAAGTTAAACATGAGGTAACCATTTAATATAGTAATTTCACTACTAGTGGAAGATAAATGAAAATATATCAACACAAAAATGTGTGGACAAATATGGATATAAGCTTTATTTATGATAGCCAAAATTTGCAAATAATCCAAATATCTATCAGTTGGCTAATAGATAAAATGTGTTAAATTTTTACAATGCAATAATGTTCAGCTATAAAAAGGATTAAAATACTGATAACATGCTATATCAAGAATGAATCTTGAAACATTAGGCTGAGCTCTATATTCTGATTCATTGGTTTATGTGCCTGTGTTTGTACTAGTACAAGTTTTGGGGTTATTTTAGCCTTGTAGTATAGTTTGAAGATGGGAAAAATGATACCTCCAGCTTTGTTCCTTTTTCTTAGGGTTGTTTTGCTTAGGGTTGTTACTATTCAGGCTTGTTTTTGGTTCCATATGAATTTTAAAGTTTTTTTTTTTTTCTAATTTTGTGAAGAACATTATTAGTAGATTGATAGGAATAGCAATGTATCTGTAAATTGCTTTGGGCAGTATGGCCATTTTAACAATATTGATTCTTCCTATCCATGAGCATGGAATATTTTTCCATTTGATTGTGTCATCTCTGATTTCTTTTGAGAAGTTTTTTGTAATTCTTGTTGTAGAGATCTTTCATCTTTCTGGTTAGCTGTATTCCTATTATCTTATTCTTTTTGTGGCCATTGTGAATGAGATTGCATTCTTGATTTGGCTCTCAGCTTGGATGTTGTTGATGTATAAGAATGCTACTGATTTTTGTACATTGATTATTTATCCTGCAACTTTGCTGAAGTTGTTTATCAGATCAAGGAGCTTTTGGGCAGAGACAATTGGGTTTTCTAGGTATAGAATCATATCATCTGCAAACAGGGATAGTTTGAATTTCTCTCTTCCTATCTGGGTGCCTTTTATTACTTTCTCTTCCCTGATTTCTCTGGGCAGGACTTCCATTAGTATGTTGAATAGGAGTGGTGAGAGAGGGCATCCTTGCTTTGTTCTGGTTTTCAAGGGAAATACTTCCAGTTTTAGCCAATTTAGTATGATCTTGGCTGTGGTTTTGTCAAGGATGTATCTACAACCATCTGATCTTCAGCAAAGTAGACAAAAATAAGCAATAGGGAAAGGAGTCCCTATTCAATAAATGGTGCTGGGATAACTGGCTAGCTATATACAGAAGACTGAAACTGGACCCCTTCCTTACACCATATAGAAAAATTAGTTGAAGATGAATTAAAGACTTAAATGTAAAACCAAAAACTATAAAAACTCTGGAAATTAACTTAGGAAGTACCATTCTGGACATAGGATCTGGCAAATAATTCATGATGAAGACACCAAAAGCAATTAAAACAAAAATTAAAGTTGACAATTGGGACCTAATTAAACTAAAGAGCTTCTGCACAGCAAAGAAAACTATCAACCAAGTAAACAGTCAACTTGCAGAATAAGAGAAAATATTTGCGAACTATGCATCTGACAAAGGACAATATCCAGAATCGATTTGGAACTTAAAAAAATCAACTTGAAAAAAACAAACAACCTCATTAAAAAGTGGGCAAAGGACATGAACGCTTTTCAAAAGAAGACATACACATGGCCAAAAAGCACATGAAAATGCTCAACATCACTGATCATTAGAGAAATGCAAATCAAAACCACAATGAGATACCATCTCACATAAGTCAGAATGGCTATTAAAATGTCAAAAAATAACAGATGCTGGTGAGGTTGTGGAGAAAGGGGGATGCTTTTATACTGTTGGTAGGAGTGTAAATTAGTTTAACCATTGTTTAAAGCAGTTTGGCAATTTCTCAAAGAACTCAAAGCAGAATTATCATTTGACCCAGCATTTCCCTTATTGGGTATATACCCAAAGGAATATAAATCCTTCTACTGTAAAGACAGATGCACAATTTTGGTCATCACAGCGCTATTCATAATAACAAGACATGGAGTCAACCTGAATGCCTATTAATGGTAGACTAGGCAAAGAAAATGTGGTACATATTCACCATGAAATACTATGCAGCCATAAAAAGAACATGCTCATGTCATTTGCAGCTACATGGATGGAGATGGAAGCCATTATCCTAAGTGAACTAAAATGAGAACAGAAAGCCAAATGCCACATGTTCTCACTTATAAGTGGGAGCTAAACGTCAAGTACATATAAACACAAAGAAGGTAACAACAGACACTGGAGCCTACTTGAGGATAGAAGGAAGAAGGAGGGTGAAGATCAAAAACCTATCCATCAGTTGCTATGCTTGTTACCTGGGTGGTGAAATAATCTGTACACCAAATCCCTGTGACATGCAACTTGCCTATATAACAAACTTGCACATGGACCTCTGAACATAAAGTCAAAAGAAAAGTACATTAGGCTGAATGAAAGAAGTCAGTTACGAAAGACCACCTATTGTACATTTATATTGAATGTCCAGAACAGGTAAATCTATACAGATAAAAGTAGATTACTGATTGGCTGGTGCTCATGGGGTTTTAAAAAATGGGAGAGTAGTTGCAAATGAATAGAGTATTTCTTTTTTTTTCTTATTTGTTTTATTATTATTTTTTCTTTTATTATACTTTAAGTTCTGGGATACATGTGCAGAACGTACAGGTTTGTTACATAGGTATACACGTGCCATGGTGGTTTGGTGCACCCATCAACCCGTCATCTACATTAGGTATTTCTTCTAATGCTATCCCTCCCCTAGCCCCCAACCCCCCAACAGGCCCCTGTGTGTGATATTCCCCTCCCTATGTCCATGTGTTCTCATTGTTCAACTCCCACTTATGATTGAGAACATGCAGTGTTTGGTTTTCTGTTCTTGTGTTAGTTTGCTGAGAATGATGGTCTCCAGCTTCATCCATGTCCCTGAAAAGGACATGAACTCATCCTTTTTTATGGTTGCATAATATTCCATAGTGTATATGTGCCACATTTTCTTTATCCATTCTATCATTGATGGACGTTTGGGTTGGTTCCAAGTCTTTGCTATTGTGAACAGTGCCACAATAAACATATGTGTGCAAGTGTCTTTATAGTACAATGATTGATAATCCTTTGGGTATATACCCAGTAATGGGATTCCTGGGTCAAATGGTATTTCTGGTTCTAGATCCTTGAGGAATCACCAGACTGTCTTCCACAGTGGTTGAACTAGTTTACACTCCCATCAACAGTGTAAAAGTGTTCCTATTTCTCCACATCCTCTCCAGCATCTGTTGTTTCATGACTTTTTAATGATTGCCATTCTACCTGGCATGAGATGGTATCTCATTGTGGTTTTGATTTGCATTTCTCTAATGGCCAGTGATGAAGAGCTGTTTTTCATATGTTTGTTGACCGCATAAATGTCTTCTTTTGAGAACTGTTGGCTCATAAAATGTCTTCTTTTGAGAAGTCTCTCTTCATATCCTTCGCCCACTTTTTTATGGGATTTTTTGTATTTTTCTTGTAAATTTGTTTGAGTTCTTGGTAGATTCTGGATATTAGTCCTTTGTCAGATAGATAGAGTACAAAAATTTTCTCCCATTCTGTAGGTTGCCTTCACTCTGATGATAGTTTCTTTTGCTGTGCAGAAGCTCTTTAGTTTAATTAGATGGCATTTGTCAATTTTCACTTTTGTTACCACTGGTTTTGGTGTTTTAGTCATGAAATCTTTACCCATGCCTATGTCCTGAATGGTATTGCCTAGGTTTTCATCTAGGGTTTTTATGGTTTTAGGTCTGACATTTAAGTCTTTAATCCATCTTGAGTTAATTTTTGTATAAGGTGTAAGGAAGGGGTCCAGTTTCAATTTTCTGCATATGGCTAGCCAGTTTTCCCAACACCATTTATTAAATAGGGAATCCTTTCTCCATTGCTTGTTTTTGTCAGGTTTGTCGAAGACCAAATGATTGTAGATGTGTGGCATTTTTTCTGTGGCCTCTGTTCTTTTCCATTGGTCTATATATGTGTTTTGGTACCAGTACCATGCTGTTTTGGTTACTGTAGCCTTGTAATATAGTGTGAAGTCAAGTAGTGTGATGCCTCCAGCTTTGTTCTTTTTGCTTAGGATTGTCTTGACTATACAGGTTCTTTGTTGGTACCGTGTGAAATTTAAAGTTGTTTTTTCTAATTCTATGAAGAAAGTCAGTTGTAGCTTGATGGGGATAGCATTGAATCTATAAATTATTTTGGGCAGTATGGCCATTTTCACGGTACTGATTCTTCCTTTCCATGAGCATGGAATGTTTTTCCCTTTGTTTGTGTCCTGTCTTATTTCCTGGAGCAGTGGTTTGTAGTTCTCCTTGAAGAGGTCCTTCAAATCCCTTGTAAGTTGTATTCCTAGGTATTTAATTCTCTTTGTAGCAATTGTGAATGGTAGTTCCCTCATGATTTGACTTTCTGTTTGTCTATTATTGGTGTATAGGAATGCTTGTGATTTTTGCACATTGACTTTGTATCCTGAGACTTTGCTGAATTTGCTTATCAGCTTAAGGAGATTTGGGGCTGAGACAATGGGGTTTTCTAAATATACAATCATGTCATCTGCAAACAG
Source organism: Pongo pygmaeus (assembly GCF_028885625.2). NCBI lineage: Eukaryota > Metazoa > Chordata > Mammalia > Primates > Hominidae > Pongo > Pongo pygmaeus. The sequence continues at coordinate 157,808,684 of NC_072373.2, read as the reverse complement.
AGACAATTTGACTTCCTCTCTTCCTATTTGAATAAAGTTTATTTCTTTCTCTTGCCTCATTGCCCTGGCCAGAACTTCCAATACTATGTTGAATAGGAGTGGTGAGAGAGGGCATCCTCGGCTTGTGCCAGTTTTCAAAGGGAATGCTTCCAGCTTTTGCCCATTCAGTATAATATTGGCTGTGTGTTTGTCATAAATAGCTCTTATTATTTTGAGATACGTTCTATCAACACCTAGTTTATTGATGGTTTTTAGCATGAAGGGGTGTTGAATTTTACCGAAGGCCTTTTCTGCATTTATTGAGATAATCATGTGGTTTTTGTCATTGGTTCTGTTTATGGGATGGATTACATTTATTGATTTACCTATATTTAACCAGCCTTGCATCCCAGGGATGAAGCCAACTTGATCATGGTGGATAAGGTTTTTGATGTGCTGCTGGATTCAGTATGCCAGTATTTTATTGAGGATTTTTGCATCGATGTTTATCAAGGATACTGGCCTTAAATTTTCTTTTTTTTATTGTGTCTCTGCCAGGTTTTGGTATCAGGATAATGCTGGCCTCAAAAAATGAGTTAGTGGGGAGTCCCTCTTTTTCTGTTGTTTGGAATAGTTTAGAATAGTTTCAGAAAGAATAGTCCCAGCTGCTCTTTGTATCTCTGGTAGAATTCAGCTGTGAATCCATCTGGTCCTGGGCTTTTTTTGGTTGGTAGACTATTAGTTACTGCCTCAAATTCAGAACTTATTGGTCTATTCAGGGATTTGACTTCTTTTTGGTTTATTCTTGGGGGGGTGTGTGTGTCCAGGAATGTATCCATTTCTTCTAGATTTTCTAGTTTATTTACATAGAGGTGTTTATAGTATTCTCTGATGGTAGTTTGTATTTCTGTGGGGTCAATGGTAATATCCCCTTTATCATTTCTTACTATGTCTATTTGATTCTTCTCTCTTTTCTTCTTTATTAGTCTGGCTAGCAGTCTATCTAGTTTGTTGATCTTTTCAAAAAACCATCTCCTGGATTCATTGATTTTTTTGTGTGTCTGTCTCCTTCAGTTCTGCTCTGATCTTAGTTATTTCTCGTCATCTGCTAGCTTTTGAATGTGTTTGCCCTTGCTTCTCTAGTTCTTTTAATTGTGATATTAGGGTGTCAATTTTAGATTTTTCCTGCTTTCTCCTGTGGGCATTTAGTGCTATAAATTTCCCTGTTAACACTGCTTTAGCCATGTCCCAGAGGTCCTGGTACATTATGTCTTTGTTCTCCTTGGTTTCAAAGAACATCTTTATTTCTGCCTTCATTTTGTTATGTACCCAGTAGTCATTCAGGAGCAGGTTGTTCAGTTTCCATGTAGTTGTATGGTTTTGAGTCACTTTCTTAATCCTGACTTCTAATTTGTTTGCACTGTGGTCTGAGAGACTGTTTGTTATGATTTCCGTTTTTTTGCATTTGCTGAGGAGTGTTTCAATTTCAATTACGTGGTCAGGGCCAAGCCAATATTCAACATTCTTTTTTTTTTTTTTGAGATGGAGTTTCGCTCTTGTTGCCCAGGCTGGAGTGCAATGGGGTGATCTCGGCTCACCGCAGCCTCCACCTCCCGGGTTCAAGGGATTCTTCTGCCTCAGCCTCCTGAGTAGCTGGGATTACAGGCATGCACCACCACGTCCAGCTAATTTTTTGTATTTTTAGTAGAGACGGGGTTTCTGCATGTTGGTCAGGCTGATCTCAACCTCCTGACCTCAGGTGATCCACCCACCTTGGCCTCCCAAATTGCTGGGATTACAGGCATGAGCCACCGTGCCTGGCCTCAACATTCTCAGACAAAAGAATTTTCAACCCAGAATTTTATATCCAGCCAAACTAAGCTTCATAAGCAAAGGAGAAATAAAATCCTTTACAGACAATCACATGTTGAGAGATTTTATTACCACCAGGCTTGCCTTACAGGAGCTCCTGAAGGAAGGACTAAACATGGAAAGGAAAAACCGGTACCAACCACTGCAAAAACATACCAAATTGTAAAGACCATTGACACTCTGAAGAAACTGTCTCAACTAATGGGCAAAATAACCAGCTAGAATCATAATGACAGGATCGAATTCACACATAACCATATAAACCTTAAATGTAAAAGGGCTAAATGCCTCAATTAAAAGACACAGACTGGCAAATTGGATAAAGAGTCAAGACCCATGGGTGTGCTGTATTCAGGAGACCCATCTCTCATGCAAAGATACACATAGGATTAAAATTAAGAAATGGAGGAATATTTACCAAGCAAATGGACAGCAAAACAACAACAACAACAAAAAAAGCAGGAGTTGCAATCCTAGTCTCTGATAAAACAGACTTTAAACCAACAAAGGTAAAAGAAGACAAGGTCATTACATAATGGCAAAGGTATCAATGCAGTAAGAAGAGCTAACTATCTTAAATATATATGCACCCAATACAGGAACACACAGATTCATAAATCAAGTTCTTAGAGACCTACAAAGAGACTTAGACTCCCACACAATAATAGTGACAGACTTTAACACCCCACTGTCAATATTAGACAGGTCAATGAGACAGAAAATTAACAAGGATATTCAGGACTTGAACTCAGCTCTGGATCAAGTGGACCTAATGGACATCTACAGAACTCTCCACCCCAAATCAACAGAATATACAGTATTTCCAAATATCATTGAATTGCATTATTTAAGTTGGTGGATGTTATGTGCATTATATTCTAAAAAGCCATTATTTAAAATATAATTTGTCATGTTGACCAAACTGTAAATAAAGCATATTATCATCTCAATAGATGCAGAAAAAGCATTTGAGAGAATCCAACATCTATTTCTGCAAAATATTTCTGCAAAATATTTCAACAAATGCGTTATAGTGATGATATGATTTGTCTCTGTGTTCCCACCCACATCTCACCTTGAATTGTAATAATCTCCACATATTAAGGGTGGGACCAGGTGGAGATAATTGAATCCTGGGGGTGGTTCCTCCCATACTGTTCTTGTAATAGTGAGTTCTCATGTGATCTGATGGGTTTATAAGGGGCTTTTACCCCTTTTGCTTGGCACTTCTCCTTGCTGCCACCACGTGAAGAGGACATGTTTGCTTCCCCTTCCACCATGATTGTAAGTTTCCTGAAACCCCCAGCCATGCTGAACTATTAGTCAATTAAACCTTTATAAACCTTCCTTTATAAATTACCCAGTCTTGGGTATACCTTTATTAGCAGCATGAGAATGGACTAATACAAGCAGTGAACTTTTTCAATCTACAAATCTACAGCTAAATTTATACTTTATAGTGAAATGATATGTGTTTTATTATAATGTCAAGAATAAGCAAAGACTGTTCCTGAAGTCTCTATTCAACATGGAACCATATATTCTAGCCAATGTAGTAAGGCAAGAAAAATATATAACAGTCATCTAATGGAAAAGAAGTAAAAGTAACTTCATTGCAAACAACAAAATATGTGTAAGGCATCCAACAAAATGTACAAAAGTCTGCCAAAACTAATAAGACTAATAAGTGAGTTTAGAAAGATTGTTGGAAAAAATAAATTGTGTCTATGTATTAACAGTGAACAATCACAATTTAAAATAAAAAATACCAATCCTAATCAAAATTCCAGCAGGTTTTTATTCCTGGAAATTGACAAATAAATTCTAAACTTTACACAGATATTCAGCAAATTTTGGATAGGCAAAAGAACTTTATAAAAAGCTCTTTAGAGAAGGATTAAGTACACACAGTTTCAAGAATTATTTCAAATTAATCACCACATGAAATGATGGTGAGGATGTGGATGAACTGGAACTCTCATACACTGCCATTGAGAATGAAAATACTACTACCACTTTAAAAAATGGGGCAGTTTCTCATAAAGTATACTGTCAACATAAAATCGAGCTATTTCATTCTGAAGTATTTATCCAAGATAATTGAAAGCATATGCCCATATCAAGGCTTGTATGTGAATATTGATAGCAATTTTATTTGTAATACCCAAATATGTAACAACTCAAATGGCCAACAACAGAGGAATGGAAAAATTAAAGTAAATTCATACAATGGACTATCACCCAGAAATAAAAAGGAATAAAATATTATTATACACAATAGTATATATGCATCCCAAAATACTTATGTTTTATGAAAGTAGCACAACTGTATAATCCCATTCATGTAAAATTTGAGAGAATTAAAACTAATCTAGAATGGCATAAAATAAATCTATGGTTGTCATGCCATGGTGTAGGGTGAATGGTGAGAGCAGAGATCTAGTGTAGTTTAGGATTCTAAAGAGGCATATCAAGAAATTGTTGGATATATATGTTGAATACATATTGATTTTTGAGATGGTTTCACAGGCATATACATATGTCAAACTTATCAAACTATACACATTAAATATGTGCAGTTTATTGTATATCAACTATACCTCAATAAAAATATTTTAAAAGTATTTGTTTCAGAACTTCCTTACCAGTAAAACAATGGAATCAAAATATTAACAATGTCAAATTTGCAGGTTTAAATAGATACTGAATGATTTCTGAAGGAGTGGAGTGACCAAATGATTTATAATTTAAAGAGATTTTCCTGGATTTAAGGCAATACTAGTTATAAAGAAATCCCTTTAATGTTTTTTCCCTACAATTTAGACGAGAAATGATGGTTAATTGAACTAGTGGTGTTTTTAGATATTTAGAGAGATATGAGTGGCATATGGATATATTTAGGAGGGACTTTGTGATTAATGTGTGTGTAAAGGGTGTGAAGGAGTTAAGGATTCCTAGAATTCTCATTTGGGAAACTGAGTAGATGGTGTTAAGCATTAACAAGTTTTGCTTTTATAGAAGATTATTTCATTTTAGTCAAATAAATGGAAAAGGATTATGTGACAGATTTAGAGAATCAATGTGAAGTTGTATGAGATTGTAAGACATATACATCAGTAGAAAGATTGAAACAGATGAGGAAAGTTAATCATAGTTACTCATAGTCTGGATAGGATACCAAAGCGATGAGATGTAGGGTTTGTTCATTACAAGGCTTTTCTTCATTTCATTTCAGCCATCCCCTGTAGTGCTGGAGTGGGGAGTCAAGGAGTTGGCTTTCTGGTTTCTAGGTGCATATTCCTCATCTAATACACCTCTTATCAAGTATTGGCATCTACTCTCTAATATCCCTAGTAAATAATCATTATGCCTCTGCTTGAAACTGTGCTTTAACAGGAACAATTCTCTGGTAAGGGCTGTCTCAATCAGCCATTAAAATTATTGAAAGGTTTTTTTATGTTAAATTCAAAATCTACCCCCTTATTAATTCAATTAACATATTTTTGAAGGCCTATTATATTGAAGTCCTACAAAAACCACTATGATTAGATAGAAAACTAATTTTAAAATGTACCTATCCTTTATTGACTCATAGCCTACTGGATTCTTACCTTACTGAATTCCAAAGATTATTCTTTGTTCATCAGAGCATGAAATATTAGGTGCATGTATTCCACATAACAGTTCTTCAAGAATTTCATAACAATGCTCAAATCCATCCTAATTCTACTTAGGCTTAATCTCTTTACTTTCCCAAATTTTCTTCAAACACCGTGTCTTGAGTTCAATGTGGTAGTTGTTTCAAGGAATCCTTCATTTTATTAATGCTCTCCTAAAAGTGTTTCACAAAGTTATGATAACCAATTCAAATACAATTTGCAAATGTTAATGCAGTCTAACATGGCTTTAGATCATGTGGCAAGTAAAATCACTGTCGTGTCATATTCAGCCCCTAAACAAATGAGTATGGAGAGATAGAAAAACAACTAATTTGTGGTTTAGTGTTCTCACTTCTAGTCAGCAGCATCAGCCCTAATTTAAGCTGAAAGGAAATTATTTAGGGATATATAGATAAGTCACTGTACCCTTGAGATGACTGAAGAAACAAACAAACTCTAGACTGAGCTTCCTAGGATGACTGTTAGCTCTCCATACTGTAGTACAAGTCCTCCAAAGGGGTGACAGCAATTACCACAATCAGGAAGCACTAAGTCAGTAGGCTGCCACAGAACTGCCACAGCTCCTAGTGACAGAAGTACATAATTTCTGCCATAGTTCAGACACTGCTGAATTAGGAACTGCCACACCAGCTGCCAGTTTCAGGATATGCTCTTACTGCCACCATCAGCATGAGAAAAGGGGATATCCCACTGTGTATCTCTTTCCTTGTGTAATTCAGCCAGAATCAATGTCATAAACAGGGACATATGATTTCCAAAACCCAAATCACTAAAACACATCCTACAGCAGGTAAACCAGACAAGGCAGCTTGATAGATTTCACTCTGTAATGATGAGATTTACACTTTGCAAAGCAAACAATATGGGAAGAGAGTGACAGACAGATGTGGGGTAAACTGATATCATTATTATCTGTTCATAACTTTTCAACATCAAGATACATATATTTACATATCTATATCTCTATGTCTCTATATCTATATCTCTATGTCTCTATATCTATATCTGTCAATATCTATGAAATTCAGATACAAAAAAAAACAAACCCCCACATTCCCACTTATATTGGCCTCAGGTAAATCCCATGACTCTTCTCTCTAGCCCTCCCCAGAGAGACCTGTGGTCATGTCCCAGAGTGACTATACACTGGGCAAGGGGTAGTAATCAGGATTTCCAGGACTTATAAGATATTGACTCTTAAATTCATATTAATCTCCAGAGATCTGGAAAACCACTTCAGTTTGAGCACTTAAGTCAAGTGATCAATGGAACTGTGATTCAAGTCAGTCTTATTGTGGTTCAGTGTGCCAGAGACCTATCCTATGGTTATGTTTCCACTTTTAGCATTTAGGGTGGTAATAACTGGCAGAAAGCCACATGGGTTTCCCCAACCAGTGTGGGGATTTTATGTTATGAAGGGTCAAGTAGAAGTCTCTGAAATAGTCTCTCTCTTCCTTTCTATTTTCTAAGATGTCAATAATGCATTCCCTGGAGAAAATAACAGATTTTAGTACCAAAATTAGAGAATGAAAAATGCAGATGTGATGATCCCTTTCCTATTTTTTCCTCTATATTTGACCCATGAATAAGCCAGGTATGTTATGAATAAGGACTGTTATCTCAAATGCAGTCGGATGGTAATGCCAATCACAGCTCCAGTTCTAGATACGATGTCTTTATAGTAGCAGATAAACAAGGACCTTGGTGTCCATTAACCAGTTATTGACCCAGAGAAAAATGCTTTTCTTCCCATCCTTATGAGAATAATCAAAAGAAATTTGCCTGAATGACAGGAAAAGTGTCTTGCCTTAATGCTATGTCAAAGGTACCATTCTTTGTCATAACATAGTCTAGAGGGATGCTGATCACCTGGATATCGTACAGAGCATCATGCTTACTCATTACATGGATAACAGTATACTGATATGACCTAGTAAATGGGAAATAGTAAGAACTCTGAGTGCACTAGGATTCTGCCCCATGGATGAGGTTTCAAACTGAATTCAAGTGATTAATATCATATATGTTATGAAGTGTTTAAGCATCTTTCAACACATTCTTATAAAGGTTAAAGTTTAGCTGTGAACAGTATTATTTCAGTGATTCAATGAGGGTATGTAGGACAATTTACTTTAAAGCATGAAATACGTTGCTGTACCTTGCATCCCTGACACAAAGAGACACAAGCTTTGTGTGCCTTGCATTTCGAATAATAATCACATTTGAAAATGCTGCTTTGATTCCTTTGCTGGTTTACCTACCTATTTTGATTTATTTGCTGGTTTACCTACAAGGCTTAGCACTCAAAGAAAAAAAAAGATTCAGCTTCAATTCTGAGCTAATGTTCATATTGTCAGCCACTTGTGCTTTATGGCCTAGTAGATCCAATGGTGTTGGAAGGATTGTGATTAACAGAGAAGTTGCATAGAACTTCTGGAGACACATCATAAAATAACAGCACAGATTTTTAAGGTTCCGAAATAAAGCCATGTCTTCTTCTACCAATAACTATTCTCTATTTGAAATGCAGCCCTGCCTTGTTATTGGGAGTTTGTAGAATGAACACCTGTTCATGGGACACCACAACTATGAAACTTGTATTGTAGATCATGAATTATTGTGGGTGATCTGATCCACTGAACCATAAAATTGGATGTGCATAGCAGCATTCCATTGTGAAATGAAAATGGTATGTGTTAGGCTTGGCCACATAGGTTTGGGAAGGCACAAATAAACTGTATGAACAGATGGCTCAGAGTCCCATGGTACTTGCTCCTGCTGCTTCACTGCCTCTCCCTCAGCTACTGATATGACCTCATGGGGAGTTTCCCATGATCAGTTAATGGAGTAACAAAAAATTTGAGGCTGGTTTACTGTTAGATTTCCAAGATATACTGATACTGGCTGGAAGTAGACTGCTACTGCATACATCTGTGCTCCATAAAACCCCTTGAAAACAGTGGTAAAGAAAAATCCTTTTGATAATTCACTTCCTATGGAAGGAGAGATGGCCTCATTAATGCATCTACAGTGATTGATTAGGGGCAGCTAATGAATTGGCTGCTATCTAAGTTTCTGATCATATTGGGAAAAAAAAAGAGAAGATATTCTCCAAGGATTTCTTGGAAATAGGAATACGGACATACCTTTTAGAATGGACACAGTGTGAAGATATTTATATCCTACCTAAATTCCCACTAGGAGAAAGTCAACTTTGGTGCAAAGTATCAAAAATCTGGTAAACAAGATGAGCCATCCTGTGGATAAAAGTATATCTTTTCCCCTACTCGTATTGCTTTTTTTAATTTTAATTTTTAATTTTTGTGGGTGCATATTAGGTGTGTATACTTACAGGGTACACGAGATACTTTGATATAGGCATGCAATGTGCAATAAGCACATCATGGAGAATGGGCTGTCCATCCCTTCAAGCATTTATTCTTTCAGTTATCAACAATCCAGTCACACTCTTTAAGTTATTTTAAAATATACAATCAAGTTATTACTGACTATAGTCACCCTGTTGTGCTATCAAATAGTAGGTCTTATTCATTCTTCTATTTTTTTGACCCATTAATCATCCCCACCTCCCCTCCATCCTACCACTATTCTTCCCAGCCTCTGGTCACATCCTTCTACTCTCTATGTTCATGAATTCAATTGTGTTAATTTTTAGATCCTACAAATAAGTGAAAACGTGTGATGTTCGTCTTTCTGTGCCTGCTTATTTCACTTAACATAATGATCTCCAGTTCCATCCCTGTTGTTGCAAATGACTGGATCTCATTCTTTTTATGGCTGAATAGTACTGCATTGTGTATATGTACCACATTTTCTTTATCCATTCATCTTGTGATGGATATTTAGGTTGCTTCCATATCTTAGCTACTGTAAACAGTGCTGCAACTAAGATAGGAATGTAGATATCTCTTAAATGTACTGATTTCCTTTCTTTTAGGTATATACCCAGCCATGGATTGCTGGATCATGTGGTAGCTCAATTTTTAGTTTTATGAGGAACCTCCAAACTGTTCATAGTGGTTGTACTAATTTATATTCCCAGCAAAAGTATACAAGGGTTTCCTTTTCTCTGTGTCTTCGCCAGCATTTGTTATTGCCTGTCTTTTGAATATAAGCCATTTTAACTGGGGTGAATGATATATAATTGTAGTTTTTATTTGCATTTTTCTGATGATCAGCGATATTGAGCACCTTTTCACATGCTCTTTTGCCTTTTGTATGTCTTTTTTGAGACATTTCTAATCAAATCTTTTGTCCATTTTTTGATCAGATTATTAGATTTTTTTTTCCTATTGAGTTGTTTGAGCTCCGTATGTATCCTGGTTATAAATCCCTTGTCAGATGGATAGTTTGCAAATATTTTCTCCCATTCTGTGAGTTGTCTTTTCACATTGTTGATTGTATGCTTTGCTGTGCAGAAGCTTTTTAACTTGATGTAATCCCTTTGTCTATTTTTGCTTTGCCTGTGCTTGTTGCATATAGCTAAAGAAATTTTTGCCCAGACCAATGTCCTGGAGATTTCTCCCAATGTTTTCCTGTAGTATTTTCATACTTTGAAGTCTAGAATCAAATCTTTAAGCCATTTTTATTTTATTTTTGTATGTGGCAAGAAATAGGTATCTAGTTTCATTCCTCTGCAAATGGATATCCAGTTTTCCCAGCACGGTTTATTGAAGGGACTGTCTTTTCCTCAATGTATGTTCTTGGCACCTTTGTCAAAATTGGGTTCACTGTGGGTGTGTAGATCTGTTTCTGGATTCTCTGTTCTGTTCCATTGGTTTATGTGTCTGTTTTTTTGCCAGTACCATGCTGTTTTGGTTTGTTTGCCCTGTAGTATAATTTGAAGTCAGGTAACGTGATTTCTCCAGTTTTGTTCTTTTTGCTTAGGACAGCTTTGGCTATTCTGGGTAATTTGTGGTTCCATACAAATTTTAGATTTTTTTTTTTATATTTCTGTTAAGAATGTCATTGGTATTTTTATAGGGATTGCACTGAATCTGTAGATTACTTTGGGTCATACAGGCATTTTAACAATAATGTTTCTTCCAATCCATGAACATAGAATAATTTTTCATTTTTTGTTGTCTTCTTCAACTTCATTCATTAGTGTTTTATGGTTTTCATTATAGTGATCTCTCATTTATTTGGTTAATTTCTAGGTATTAATTTTATGTATGGCTATTGTAAATGGGATTTTTTTAATTTCTTTTTTACATTCTTCACTGTTAGCATATAGAAATGCTACTGATTTTTGTATGTTGATTTTGTATCCTGAAACTTTACTGAATATGTTTATCAGTTCTAATAGTTTTGTTGTAGAGTATTTAGGTTTTTCAAAATATAAGATCACACTATCTGCAAAAAAATTGATAATTTGAATTCTTCCTTTCCAATTTGGATAGCCTTTATATCTGTCTCTTGTATGACTGTTCTAGCTAGGATTTCCAGTACAATGTTGAATAACAGTGTTGACAGTGGGCATCCTTGTCATGTTACAGATATTAGAGGAAAGACTTTCAGTTTTTCCCCATTAAGTATGATACTAGCTGTGGGTCTGTCATATATGGCTTTTATTATGATTAGCCATGTTCCTTCTATCTCTAGTTTTTTGATGGTTTTTATCATGAATTTTATCATGTATGTTGAATTTTGTCAAATGCTTTTTCAGCATCAATTGAAATGACCATAAAATTTTTATCTTTTATTCTATTAATGTGATGTATCACATTTATTGATCTATGTATGTTGAACCATGTTGCATCCCAGAAATAAGTCCCAATTGGTTATGATGAACGACCTTTCTACCATATTGTTGAATTAAATTTGCTAGTATTTTGTTAAGGATTTTTGCATCAATATTCATCAGAGATATGGCCTGTAGATTTTTTTTAATGTGTCTTTGTTTGGTTTTGGTATCTGGGTAGTACCCAATTTGGAAGAATCCCCTCCTCCTCTATTTTTCAGAATAGTGTTAGTAGTATTGGCATTAGTTCTTTAAATGTTTGCTAGAATTCATCTGTGAAGCCATCATGTCCCTGGCTTTTCTTTACAGGGAGACTTTTTATTATGGTTTTGATTTAATTACTTGTTACTGCTCTGTTCAGGTTTTGGATTTCTTTTTGGTTCAATCTTGATAGGTTTTATGTATCTAGGAATTTTTCCATTTCTTCCATATTTTCCAATTTATTGGAATATATTTGCTCATAGTGGCCACTAATGATCCTTTGAATGTCTGTAATATTAGCTGTAATGTCTGCTTTTTCATTTCTGATTTTATTTATTAGGATCCCCTCTCTTTATTTCTTAGTTAGCCTTTCTAAATGTTTGTCAACTTTATTTAACTTTTCAAAAAACCAACTTTTGTTTTATTGATCTTTTGTATTGTTTTGTTCATTTCAATTTCATTTACTTCTGCTCTGATCTTTATTATTTATTTTCTTCTACTAAGTTTGGGTTTGGTTTACTCTTTTCTAGTATTTTAAGATGCATCATTAGATTGTTTATTTGAATTTTTCCTCTTTTTAGAGGTAGGCATTTGTAACTACAAACTTCCCTCTTAGTACGGCCTTTGCTGTATCCCATAGGCTTTGGTGTGTTTTGTTTCCATTATCATTTGTTTCAAACAGTTTTTTTTCAATTTTTTTCTTAATTTCTTTATTGACCTACTGGTCATTCAGGAGCTTATTATTATTATTATTATTATTATTATTATTATTATGAGACAGAGTCTTGCTCTGACACCCAGGCTGGAGTGGAGTGACATGATCTCAGCTCACTGCAACCTCCACCTCCTAGGTTTAGGTGATTCTCCTGCCTCAGCCTCCCAAGTAGCTGGAATTGCAGGCGCATGCCACCACACCTGGCTAATTTTTGTATTTTTAGTAGAGACAGGGTTTCACCATTTTGGCCAGGCTGGTCTTGAACTCCTGACCTCAAATGATCCGCCTGCCTCGGCCTCCCAAATTGCTGGGATTACAGCTGTGAGCCACCATGCCCGGCCCAGGAGTATATTATTTAACATGACATGTATAGTTTCCAAAATTCCTCTTGTTCTTAATTTCTAGGTTTATTCCATTGTGGTAGAGAAGATGCTTGATATTATTTCAATTTTTTATTGTTTTAAGACTTGTTTTGTGATCTAACATGTTCTATCTTTGAGAATTTTCCATACTCTGAAGAAAAGAATGTGTATTCTGCAGCTCTTATATAAAATATTCTGTAAATATCTGTTAGATACATTTGGTCTATAGTGCAGATTAAGTCTTAGGTTTCTTTCTTGATTTACAGTCTGGAAGATCTCTCCAATGCTGAAATTGGGATGTTGATGTCTCCAGGTGTTATTCTATCGGGGCCTATTTCTCTCTTTAGCTCAAATAATATTTGCTTTATATTTCTGGGTACTCTAGTGTTGGGAATGTATTATATTTAAAAGTGTTATATCCTCTAGCTAAATCATCCCCTGTATCATTATATAATGACCTTATTTGTCTCTTCTTATAGTTTTTGTCTTGAAATCTATTTTGTCTAATATAAGTATCCTGCTCCTTTTTTGGTTTCTATTGGCATGGAATATCTTTTTCCATTCCTTTATTTTTAGTCTACCTGTGTCTTTATAGGTGAAGTGTGTTTCTTGTAGGCCAAAGATCAATGTGTCTTGTTTTTTTAATCCATTCAGCCAGTCTTTTGACTGGAAAGTTTAGTCTATTTACATTCAATGTTATAGATAAGTGAGGACTTACTCATGCCATTTTGTTACTTGTTTTCTTGATGTTTTGTGGTCTTCTTTTACTTCTCTCTTTCCTTCTTGTCTTCCTCTAATGAAGGATTAGTTTGATTGGTTCATTGTTTAGTCTTTTTACTTAGGATAGGAGTAGTTTACACACAACAGTTACAGTGTTACAATATTCTGTGTTTTTCTGTGTACTTATTATTACCAGTGAGTTTGAGTTTTGTACTTTCAGGTGATAAATTATTACTCATTAAGGTCCTTTTATTTCTGATTGACATACTCCTTTTTGCATTTCTTGCAGGACAGGTCTGGTATTAAAGGATATTTCCACTGGATATACTATTCTAAGGTAAAAATGTTGGGTTTTTTTCCCCCTTCAGCACTTTAAATAGGTCATGCCACTCTCTCCTGGACTATAAGGTTGCCACTGAAAAGTCTGCTGCCAGATATGTTACAGCTGCATTTTACATTATTTGTTTCTTTTCTCCTGCTGCTTTTAGAATCTGTTTTTTATCCTTGATCTTTGGGAGTCTGATTATTAAACAGCTTAAAGTGGTCTTCTTTGAATTAAATCTACTTGGTGTTCTAGAACCTTCTTGTACTTAGATACTGATATTTTTCTCTAGGTTTGGGAAAGTGTCTGTTATTATTCCTTTGAATAACATTTCTACCCCCATCTCTTTTGCAACTTCCTCTTAAAGGAAAAATCAATCTTAGATTTGCCTTTTTGAGTCATTTTCTAGATCCTGTAGGCATGATTCATTGTTTTTATTCTTTTTTATTTTGTCTTCTCTGACTGTGTATTTTTAAATAGCCTGTTTCAAGCTCACTAATTCTTTCTTCTGCTTGATCCATTCTGCTATTAAAGAACACTGATACATTCTTCAGTATGCCAATTGCATTTATCAGCTCCAGAATTTCTGCTTGATTCTTTTAATCATTTCAATCTCTTTGTTAAATTTATCTGATAGAATCCTGAATTTCTTCTCTGTGTTATCTTGAATTTATTTGAGTTTCTTCCACACAGCTATTCTGAATTCTGTCTGAAAGGTCACATATCTGTTTCTGCAGGACTGGTCCCTGGTTTCTTACTTAGTTCATTTGGTGAGGTCATGTTTTCCTGGATGATGTTGATGCTAGTAGATGTTCTTCAGGGTCTGGGTATTGAAGAGTTAGATACTTATGGTAGTCTTCACTGTCTGAGCTAATTTGTAGCTGTCCTACTTGGGAAGGTTTTCCAGATATTTGAAAGGACTTTACTGTTGTGATCAAAGCTGTAGCCAATTTAGGGGCCACCACAAACCCAGTAACACTGTGGTTCTTGCAGAGTTATGAGGTATCTGCCTTGATGGTCTTAACAAGATTCAGGAGAATTTTCTGGATTACCAGACAGAGACTCTTGTACTCTTCCCTTACTTTCTCTCAGAGCCTTTCTCTCTGTTCTGAGTCACCTAAAGCTGGAGGTGAAGTGACACAATCACCCCTGTTGCCACAATTACTATGACTGCACTGGGTCAGACCTGAAGCCAGCATAGCACTGGGTCTCTCCCAAGGCCTGCTGTAACCACTCCCTGGCTACTGCCTATGTTTGCTGAAAGCCCTGGAGCTCTACAATGAGCAGGCGGAAACGCAAGCCAGACCTGTCTCCTTTCCTCCATGGAAGTGAGGCCTCCCAGGCCCTGGAGAATCCAGAGGTGCTTTTTAGGAGTCAGAGACTACAGTTAAAAACCTTAGATGTCTACCTGGTGTTCTATTGTATTGCAGATAAGCTGGCACCCAAACCACATGACACAGTCCTTCCCACTCTTCCCTCCCCTTTCCAAAGGCAAAAGAGCCTCACTCAGTAGTTACCAGCCAATGTTCTCTTAGGCCCAAGATCTCCTAAGTTAGCTTGTGGTGAATGCTGCCTGGCCTGGGACTCACCGTTTAAGGCAGTGGGCTCCTGTTTGGCCCAGGGCAGGTAGAGAAATGTCATTCAAGAGTCAAGTTTTGGAGTCAGATTCTCCAAGAGCTTGCTTGGTGCTCTGCCCCCCTGTGACTGTGCTGGTATCTAAGGTGCAAGACAAAGGTCCCTTTACTTTTCCTTCTGATTTTCTCAAGCTAAAGAAGTTTTGCCCCGTAGCCACCACAGCTGAAAATGTGCTGAGTCTCACCTGAAGCCAGCAAGTCTCATAGGCTCACCAAAGTTCTCCATATAGTACCTGAGTATTGCTGCTTTTTGTACAGGGCCCAAGTGCTCTTTGGTTAGCCGGTGATAAATGCTGCCAAGACTAGATTCTTTCTTTCAAGGCAGCAGGTTAGGTTCCCTTCTGGCCCAACGTGTGTTTAGAAATGTCATCTGAGAGCTAGGGCATGGAACAAGGGCCTCACAAGTCTGTCTGGTCCCCTATCCTGCTGTGGCTGAGCTTGTATCCAAGACGCAAGACAAAGTCCTCTTCACTCTTCCCTCTCCTCTTCCAAAGCAGAAGGAAGGGGTCTCATTCAGACCACCTGGGGTTAGAGGAGGAATGTTGCCAGCACTCCCTTGGCTGCCCCAGCTGGTGTTTCAGTATGTCATATGTCCCACAAGTCCACTGTCTCTTGGCCTAGTTCAGCACTAGGACTCACCTAAGAGTTGCAGTCATTGTGACCTGGACAACCTTTCAAGTTTACTCAGAAACACAGAGAACTTTAGCCCTCCGTGGTGAGGTTTGTAGACCCTCTAGTTTGGACCACTGGATCAGCGATTCCCTTCTGCTATGACTGGCTTAAATGCTCCGTCTGTGGGCAGGCATCAGCTGAGTTTGCTCCAGCTTTCCTTTCTGCTCTCACAGGTCAGTACTGAGTTCAGTGCCTCCCAACTGCTGTGTTCTCCCTCCTCCAGGGCCCAGAGATGCTTTCAACACCACACCACTGTTGCTGGGAGTGTATTGGAGATTCTAGACTGTTTTTCTATCTCTTTAGTACCTCTTTCAGGGATGTGAAGTTGAAACCAGGTACTATGAGTGCTCACCTGAATACTGGTTTTTATGAAAGTGTTTTTTGTTTGTTTGTTTTGTTTTTTGTTTTTTGTTTTTTCTGTGTAGACGATTGTTAACTTGGTGTCCTGGCTCGGGGTGGAGGATGATCAGCATAGCCTTCTATTCCACTCTCTTGCTCCACCTCATATGGCTTTTTAAATGAGCCCATGAACAAAATGACCATGGTGGAGACTGCATACACTTGACAATGTAGACTTTCTCTTAGCAAAGCTAATCTGAATGCCTAATCTGCCAAAAGCAGAGATTAATGAGTTTTCAATATATTTCATTATTCCTAGGAGTCTAGGCAGCCACCTGGATAGGGTTATTTTCAACCCTTTTTGTCACAGTTGGAGTTGTATGTTGTATTTTTATAAGAACTTGAAGCACATCTATCAACACAAACATTCATAGATTTAGATTATCTCTCGTGTGTTACTATTTCATCTCACATCTATCCTATCTGATTAGAAGACACACTACAGGAAAGGCAGTTGGTCAAGAGACACATGCCAAGGGTATTCACTAGTCTTAACACATTCCCTGTGACCCCAAATTAGTTGAGTCGATAGAATGATGGAATGCTCTGCTGAAAGGTCAGTTATGATGTCAGATTACAAATAACTTACCAGTTGGTAAATGTGTTATTCTTTTCCTCATTTTAACAGAGAAAGTAAAGTTCATAAAGGTTGTTTCTTGATATATCCATTAGATGCCATAACTGCAATATTAATTCAAATCTAAAATTTTAAATTTATAATCCTTTGGCATTTAAAATATCTCTCCAAATTTTACCCATCTATCTATTAAACTTTATTTTCCATGACCACTTTCAAAAGATTCTGTGTTTTGTTCTCATTAAAGTACTTAATTATTCTGCAAAAAGTATTTATTGTATACCTGTTGTGCTTCAAACAGCCTGTGAGTTGCCAAGGATACAGAAATAAAATATGTGTTTCCTATCTTCAAGGAACACACACTTTAGTGTGTAAACTATCAGTCTGCATGATGTAAGCATGCTATTACTTGCTTCATTCAACAAATATTTACCTAACTTTGGCAGACTGAAGATATTGTCACAATCTACAGACATAAACCATAATTTTATGAGCTAACATTAAGAGATAAACAGGAAACATATACGGTAGAATATGATAAATGACCAAGAGTAACACAGTGTGAAAATATGTAAATTATATCAAGCTATTCATGTTGCCAGTTTCTGACTATTTTGGATGAAATAATTTTTTTGTGATAAGAAAGGGCATTTGATATGTGTCCATTTGATATGTCATGCCTATCAGTTATAAATGGTAAAACACGACTGTGAAGAAGACGAACACACTATTTTAAAATTTTAACCTGTTGACTTCTGTCAAATAACTTATCATTTAACCCAGTTTATATATAGGGTGATTGCTTGTTTTCTTCTGATGTTTTTTCTTTTTAAATTGATAAAACAGGAATAATGATTGATGACTTTTTCTTTCCAAATGATAGAAAATAAAGAAACTTCCATATAACTTTCAAGTCTTAATGCAACCTAACCGCTTAAGTTATTAATATAGCTCAGCTGGATTTCTTTTTAAGTATTCTGAAAATAGAATTTGATAGAAAAGATGTGGGAGAGAAAACGGAATTTCCATGATCCAGCGAGAAACTTTGTCCTAATGGTGGGAAAAATAATGAGCATATTTAGACTATTGAGTCATTGTGGGTGGAGTTGTGGAGGAGGAATTGCAAACTAATGTGTTTTGTATAAGCTCTAAATTGGAAGGACTATGTGTGAACATTTATTACTTATACTTTGAACATTAATACCATTAGAATCAGAATCGAAAATGCTAACTTAAAATGTACAGTAGGACATATGTAGTATGCACAACAGGCAACAGGTAGTATGTACAACAGGCAACATGTAGTATGCATAACAGGCAATAGTTAAAGCTTTCATTCTTTTGGAAAACTTTACTATAGGCCATGTACTTTTCTATGTGCTTATATATATGAATTCATACATTATGCACAACTTTGTAAGAAAATTGCCATTATTATAATAAAAGAAAAAATTAAAGCACAAAGAGATTAAATAACTTGTCCAAAATGTCAAAGCCAGATAATTTGGCCACAAAGCCAAGATCTTAGCACTAATGCCATAGTACAGAAACACTTCAAGATGAATCTTGGATTTGATGACTGATTTCTCTCTCTCCATATTTTTATTATTACTGAGATTATAAAACCATAGCAGTTATCTGATTTAATATTATAAGTTGCTGTTTTATTCTTTATATTAAACTAAGCTATTCCACAGTCTTATGACACACTATGAAATACGTTTATTCTTGTGCAAGTTTCCTATAAACCATTTGAGTCTTTGGCAATGCCACTAATAACAGAAACAATTTTTATTTGAGTATTTTAAGATTTTTTAAAATAGGTGATAACATCTGACTTGACGTTTTCTTTCTCACTTTTCTGTAATTAACCTCTGTAAAAGTAACCAATAATTTCTAAGAATCTGTTTTCTGGACACTGTGCTGAATACTTTAGTGAACTACCTAGTTTGAGACTCAATGCCATTTCTTTATTATCTCATTTAATTTATTTATTCATGTACAGAGTGATTACACAAACATTAAGTTGTGGAGCCTCTACTTTGTCAAAGCACTTATCTTCTTTCTATTTCTAGTCTTACTATTTGTCTTCTGCACTTCAGTGTTTTATTGAAACTTTCTTATTATCTTTGTTTGTTTATCATTTGACTAGCCTAGATTTCTTTTTATTTTCAGACCTCATACCTTCAAGTCTATTAGATTTCTACAACAATTTTCTTATCTATTGAGAATTTTTAGTTGGGTATCATTAATTTTGAATTTCTAGCACTTAGCACATAAACATTTGTGAATTTAAATCATGGATGTTATACCATTGAAAAATAAAAAGTTAAATATGTAGACAATTGAAGTGATCATTTTTTTAAACAGAACTATCTTCAACTTCTCTACTTTTGTAATGTACCAATAACCAAAATCAAATATTAATCTTCTGGTTTTACTTTCTATTCAAATATGGTAATTTGAATTTATATTTATATTTTCATTTACCAATGTTTATATATCTATTTTATTATATTGTATATAATTATATGTAATTTATATATAATATATAATTTTGCTGTTTGGACTCTAGTTTTTAGATCCTTATTATTTCCAACACTAACTTTATCCTGAATATACTTATATTCATTTTTATGATTCTAGGTTCTCTTCCATTTAACTTATTTTGTATATTTATGTCAGATAAATCTCCACCAAGTATGAAAATGTCAAACACTTACTCAAAATGCTTAAATAATTCTAATTCCTTTCCAGGGCTATGCCAGGAAAAGAACCAGCAAGACATTTGTAATGAAAAACAATTTTTTATATTTTATTTCAATAAGGAATTTCAGAGCCTTTCAGTAAATACTGTCTTGACAATTCCCAAATGGTGATAGTTATAAACATATTTTTACTAATTTTAACTACATTAGCTAATAAGAAGAAATTTATTTCAAAGATAATTAGATGCATGCTATTAGACATCAAAGCCAAAGTCAACCTTTTAAAGTAAACACTCATGATAAAAACTGGGCAACATAGTTTTATGAGCTGGTTTCATCATTATTGGTATGAAAAATAAAAAGTTAAATATGTGGAGAACTGAAATAATCTTTTCTTTCTAGACAGAACTGTCCAACTTCTCTAGTTTTGTGACTTATACCAATACTGTTTTTGTATAATTATGGAAGCTATATTTAACTAATAATTTATTTTATTTTTATTTTTATTTTTTGAGACGGAGTCTCACTCTGACGGCTAAACTGGAGTGCAGTGGCTTGATCTCAGCTCACTGCAAGCTCTGCCTCCTGGGTTCACGCCATTCTCCTGCCACAGCCTCCCGAGTAGCTGGGACTACAGGCGCCTGCCACCACGCCTGGCTAATTTTTTTCTATTTTTAGTAGAGATGGGGTTTCACCATTTTGGCCAGGATGGTCTAGATCTCCTGACCTCGTGATCCGCCCGCCTCGACCTCCCAAAGTGCTGGGATTACAGGTTTGAGCCACTGCGCCTGGCCAAAAAATAAAAATAGAAATAAATAAATAAATAAATAATTTATTATGACACGGGTCACCTGTGTTTGTTTATTCACTTATAAAGCATATGTTTCATATGAAAACATACCAATTAAAATAATCTCTACAAACTATTTTTATTTACCAATTTAATTAACAAAATAGAATAGGAAGAAAAAAATTGACTGTCATGTATAATAGAGCTTAAACTTAATAGAGTGGAGATAACATTCTTAACTTGCTAAATACATGAAATATAAAAATTATTTAATATAGTCACTTTAACTAAAGTAAATTACATCTTGACTTATAGTATAATTTCTATTAATAATTGATCGGACACATGGTATTTTTTTTCTCAAAATGAAGATATGAAATTCTACAAAGCAGGACAATCCTCATTATGGAGGCTTTCATGGAACACACAACTAGTCTCATGCTTATATATGGGTTACATTATAAAAGTTTATTTTTATACTGGATCTTGGATGTAATCATGCTTTGCATGAAGGAAAGATATTGTATTTTCCCAGCTAACCCACAGACAACCAAAATTTGTATTCACATGTGACAGGATTTCCAGCAGTGGCCTGGGAAAATGAGAAAGAAATCCTGTTCAGGAAATGGGATTGGCAAGAACTATCTCACTCAAATAACCCAGGCTCACTCTCTGGATTTGGAGCAATGTGTATTTGGACAACATTTGTTTAGTTATACCCCAGAAGGTTTTTTAAAAACTATGTACCTCCCCACCCATTTTAAAATTGACACATAAACAACTAAATTAAGAGCTAAAGATTTAAATGTTGCAGTGTCAATGCTCTTGATGTCACAGAGGACAACATTGAATTGAAAAACATCAATTTAAAAGTATGAGCTGAGGCCGGGCGCTGTGGCTCACGCCTGTAATCCCAACACTTTCGAAGGCCGAGGCGGGCGAATCACGAGGTCAGGAGATCGAGACCATCCTGGCTAACACGGTGAAACCCCGTCTCTACTAAAAATACAAAAAAATTAGCCGGGTGTGGTGGCGGCGCCTGTAGTCCCAGCTATTCAGGAGGCTGAGACAGGAGAATGGCGTGAACCCGGCAGGCGGAGCTTGCAGTGAGCCGAGATCGCGCCACTGCACTCCAGCCCGGGCGACAGAGCGAGACTCCATCTCAAAAAAAAAAAGCAAAAAAAAAAAAAAAAGTATTAGCTGAAAAAGGACTCAGAAGAGTTATACTGTAAATATGAAAATGATATAGAAATTATGTAAGCAATTGTTTTTAATATATTTTTATACACAAGAGTGAACTATGATAAAATATGTGTAACATATTAACTAAGTTAAAATATCTCAGTAAGTATAAATAAACATTCTAGATGATTAGAATAGATTGTATGGTAGTTTAGTTGGCAGCTTGTATTTCATGTTATTGGTGCTTCATAATTAATGGAGTGATTTGTAATCTATGGCATTTTAGATGTTATGAAATAGACACTTCCCTCGAGTAGCTGTGCAAGGGATAGACTTGAGAGGCTGACCTAAATTGGATATTTAAAAAATTCAAATAAAGAACTCTTGTAATAGTCTAGGTGAGAGATAATGGTAAGCCCAAATTAGGGGCAGTGGGGGCTATGGGGATTTGGATGAATAGAACAAGGCATATCTGAGAGAGCTATGAAGGAAGTAAAATGTTTTAAAAAATAGTGATATGTTTATGTGTCATAAGAGAGATAAAAAAGATTGAAGAAAAACTTCCTGGACCATTAATAATTCTTGGTATATTGTTAAAATAGTATATTATGTTTAAAGTGTTAAATATCTATAAGTAAATAGTAAAAGAGGAAGTCTATAATCAGAAAATGAAAAATAAACACAAAATTGTATGGGATACTGATTATAGTAATGCTTATTCAAAGATAGGCATCAGAGGAGTCATAGAGATCAGTACAACAGTGCGTTTTGGCAAGGGATTTCTTTGTATTTTTTGTACTTCTTTTACTTTTCAGGCAGTTAATCATGTGCAAAGCATATTCACCAAGGGCAATATTAGAATAAGGCTATGGGATATGTTAAGAAAACATTTAAATATTAATATAACTTCATTCACCTGTAGATTACTACTGTAGCCTTTTATTTGGAAATAAATAATGAACACTCTTTAAGGGTCTCTTGTTACATGATCTAAATAATCTCAGTAAGCTTTGCCCATTTGTAAGTTTGTAAAATGTTAACATAGAAATAAGTTAAAAGAAAGCTACATTCTGTAATCATTTTCTAGTATCCTTGAGTTTTTATAACATACATTTAATTTAAATTTTTAATTATTTTATAATAGAAATGTTTCTAAGTCCTAGTTTGATGTTTATAGCCTTGTTTCATTAGATTGTGGAGTATCCCTGAAGCTAAAATGACATGCATGGTTTGACACTTTATTCCCACATTATACTAAGTCATATTAATCAACTGGATATTCTTCTGGCTAGAGCATTAGCCATTGTTTCCTAATGAGCAGTATAAACTGCCAACGTTCTGTTCACTGTTAAAAATTTCCCAGTCCTTTGATGAAAATATAATATGATTTACTCACTACGCACATCTGGCTAACAGGTTTGCAGATTTCTTTGGGCCTGAAACTCACTCATTGCTATGTTAGTTTGTGTAATAACTCACTTTTCTCATAGAGTTTCTTATGCTGTAAAGTAAGATACATTTAAACAGTTACAGTAAGTTTTAAAGGCCGAATAATTGATAGTGCAGTAATATGTGCATTAAGCACTGTTATTCTGAGAGAACTTACACAATTTAATAGAAAATGAGGACTCTTCATTTAAAAACACATGTTTTTTTTCTGAGGTACAAAAATATGAAGGTTGTCTGAATGGCCATGAGAATGGAACCATGCCACTTAGGAAAATTTGGGGTCTGGTTTCAATTCAGTCCTTTATTGTCAAATCTTGTCTTTGTTCTTTTAGCAAAGATTCACATTACTAAAACCTATTAGGCTTATTATTTTCTTTTCATATACTCTAATATTTTATCTTTGGGGAAAAAAAGGAAACTTGTTACTACATATTTGACCCTCTTAAGAAAAATGGTTAATATGCCATAAGTTTGTCTTTAGTGTTTTCTATGACTTGCACCATATTTAGTTCCCACAGAGCTTGATTATAGCAAATTCAAGATATTTTCACGTTCAAAGTAGATGGATAATTCTTAATAATCTCCAAAGTGCTTGCATAGTCACAAATAGTAATGTTCTTTCAATAAGGGTACCATTTCGATAGACTTTTTGGCAGAAAAAAAACACAACAGGGAAGATAAAAATTTATCAAATTTTGTTTTTTGTTTTAGATATAAATCAATGTTTTTAAACTTCTCCTGCTTTTATAAGAGCTATTAATACACAATGGTTTTTTTTCCTAAGCAGGGGTCTTAATTTTAATTGAAAACTTTGAGAATTTTGAATATAATAGGAGAAGCAATTATACATATGGAAAATAAGACTGTATTAGTCCATTTCATGCTGCTGATAAAAACATACCCGAGACTGGGCAATTTACAAAATAAAGAGGTTTGTTGGACTTACAGTTCCACATGGCTGGGGAGGCCTCGCAATCATGATGGAAAGCAAGGAAAAGCCAGTCACATCTTACGTGGATGGCAGCAGGCAAAGAGAGAGCTTGTGCAGGGAAACTTCTGTTTTTAAAACCACCAGATCTCCTGAGACCCATTCACTATCACGAGAACAGCACAGGGAAGACACAACGCCATGATTCAATCATCTCCCACCAGGTCCCTCCAACAACACATGGGAATTATGGGAGCCACAAGATGAGATTTGGGTGGGGACACAGAACCAAACAATATCAGAGACCAAAATTCAAGAATTACTGTTAAAAATGTGTAATTTTCTAATGCTACATGCAAGAAGGAATGAAGTTGACACAAGCAAAATTTGGATGCCTATTACACCTCAGATTTTTTTTTGAGATGATGATGATGCTTTGATATTTTGTAATATTTCATAATATTGACTATGATCCATTGTTTAGGAAACTGAATTATATATCAAATGTGCTAATACTATAATTTAAAGGGTATCAAATATTTTTCTAAAATGTAAAAAAAATGTTTTACTCAATTTGTTGCAAATTTAAAATGTCTCAAACTGTGACAGTAGGAAGGGGCTTCAAGATGGCTGATTAGAGGCACCTGGCACTTGCCTCCTCCCCAAAAAAGGAGCAAAATAGCAAATAGATAATCACACACTGAATAGAGTATCTAAGAGAGAACACAATAATTCAGCAGGGAAGTGGCAAAGTACCTCTAAGGCACAGAAGGGGGCAGAAGCAAAGCAACCAGGCCAGGTGGAATTGGTCAGAGACAGGAGAAACTACCTAGTGTGGGAAGAAGGTAAGTGAGAAGTCATCAGTGTTCCACATTCCTACTGTGCTGCAATCCTAGCCATGGAAGAGCCCCTTGGCTCTCATGTGCCCTGAGACTAGTATTGGGAGCTGTCCAGAGTTCACATGATGATATTGGTCCAGAGAGGGAGTCTGCACTAGGTCCGAAACACCAACTGAGACCAAAAACAGCTGCAGCATTGTGATATTTTGAGAGCACAGCCCCCACCAGACTACATCCTGCCCTTGGGCCCAACAGCCTCTGCATCTCCAAATCCCTGGAGACTCACTAACATCCCCTTATGTCCACCTAGAAGGCTGCAACATTATGACAACAGCTGGAACTAGCAGTGCTGCCAGGTCCCCAGCACTGCAATCTATGTAGTGTCCTACATCCCAGGGAATGCTTAATGAAGTGAACTGGGGAGCCTGTCCCTGGGACAAAGGGAACTGAAGCATATTGTCTTCAGAGCCTGAGAGCCACTTTCCTGGGGCCACTGGCACTGACGGCAACCCTCCTAACAGGAGGACCACTACACATCTAAACAGTCCTTCAGAAGGCCTGGGGACTAGTCCACCCAGGTGCCCTTCTAGGCCTAAAGACATGTCTTCCATGCCCACTGCCACTACTGCCACCATGCCACCTAGGGGTCTGGGGATCAATCCACCCACTTACTACAGTTGGTGCTCACACACACTATCAGGTGGACTATCACCACCTCCAGAAGTGCCTGCACATGTAGTCCAGGGGGTGGGGGATCCACCCACTCTACCCACCACAGCCTGTGTTCATGTGCACCATCAGGGGCCTGAGGACAGGCCTGCCCCACCCAGTACCCCTCTCTCCAGGGACTGTGCATAATGTCTGAGAGTCTGGTGCCTGACCTGTTCTGGTTGTCATTGTGGACACGTGCAGGCAAACCCATCCATCAACAGTGGTCAAATGCACCATACAGGAGTCTGAAGAAACACACACCCCACTTGGCACTGCCCCACCAGTCTTTGTACATGTCATCTAGTAGCCTGGGAATTTACTCTCCCTGCCTGCTGCTACTAGTTATAACACACCAGTTATGGGACTTCCCTGTGTGATGTTGCCTGCATACATTACCAGGGGCCTGAGTATTGACTAGTGCCGTCTGTTGAGGCCTGCACCTGTGAACCATCAAGGAGCCTGATGAGGCCAGGCACGGTGGCTCACACCTGTAATCCCAGCATTTTGGAAGGCCGAAGTGAGTGGATCACCTGAGGTCAGGAGTTCGAGGCCACCCTGGCCAACATGGCGAAACCCCATCTTTACTAAAAATACAAAAGTTGGGCGTGATAGTGGGTACCTATAATCCCAGCTCCTTGGGAGGCTGAGGCAGTAGTATAGCTTGAACCCAGGAGGCAGAGGTTGCAGTGAGCTGAGATTGCACCACCATACTTCAGCCTGTGTGACCGAGTGAGACTCCATCTCAAAAACAAACAAATAAAAAAAGAGCCTGATGACAGCTCTGCCCTGCTTCTTCCCCCTCTGCTAGTACCCACATTCATCTTCCAGGGACCTAGGGAATGACCCACATCAGCCACCACTGCTAACACTCATGCATGCCTTCCAGAGACTTGCTTGCTTCCAGGGACAAACTTCCAGGATGGGCTTGCCCAGCATGCTACAACCAACGCAGCCAGCACCCACCCTTATGCACACACACTGCGTGGGGGCCTGGGTACTAGGCTGTACAGCTTGCTGTTATTACCACTGGTGCTCATGCATGTCACCTGGGAGACCAAAGGTTGGCTCACCACTGCTACTGCCATCACTGATATGACATACTCCATCCAGAGGCCTGAGGATCTGACCATCTACCTGGCTCACAACTGCCAGTGCCAGCATCTGAGCAAGCTGTCTGGAGGCCCAAGGATTAACTTGCCTGGACCTGCTACCACTGGTTTGTTTGTATGATGTCCAGGGGCCCAAGAGCCAGCACACTCAGTCCACTGCCACCACCACTGGGACCTGAGGATTGGCCCACCTGGCGTCCCCATGCCCAGCAAAACCTCATCATAGCCTCCACTAACAACCACACCCTAAGCCACTGAAGAACTCACAGACACCACTAACACTGATTACAGCTGAAGAAATTGTAACACTGCTACACTACACTGTATGCATATGCATATGACACTACCTCATTCACTGAGAAGCAAAGCGAAAGCACCCTACCAAAACAATAATATAGATACATCTATAGGAAAACATCTTACCCTATGAAAGCCAATCCATAGAATTGGAAGAAATGACTATTCAACCAGATGTGCTGATATCTCAAAAACACAACAAACATAAAAAAGCAAGGAAATATGACACCTTCAGAAGAACAAAATAATTATTCAGCAACAGATTCCAATGGGAAATAAATCTATGAAATGTTTGAAATGGAATTCAAATTAGTAATATTAAGAATAGTGAAATATAAGAGAACATAGAAAAATATAAAAGAAATGAGAAAAGCCATTCATGATCTGAGTAAGAAATTCACTAGCAAACTGGATATTCTAAAAAAGAACCAAACAGAAATCCTGGAAATGAAAAATTCAATGAGTGAAAAAAAATACAATCAAGAGCTTCAATCACAGACTAAATAAGCAGAAGAAAAATTTTTGAACTTTAAACAGGTCTTTTGAAATAACCTTGTCAGATAAAACCAACCAATCAACAAACAAAAAACTAAAAAAGAAAGAGTAGAACCTGTGTGACATGAGACACCATAAGGTGACCAAATATTGAAATTTGGGGTATTAGAGAAGGAAAAGAGATTGGCAAAGGAACAGAAAATCAATCAAAGAAAATAATAACTGAAAACTTCTTCAATATTGGAGTAAATACAGAAATCCAGATACAGGAAGCTCACAGAACACCAAATAAATTCACCCCAAAAAGGTCTTCTTTAAGGTATGTTATAGTCAAATTGTCAAAAGTCAAGGACAAAGGGAGAATTCTAATAAGAGTAAGAGAAAAGTGTCAGGTTACACGCAAGGGAAGCTCCATCAGACTAACAGCAGATTTCTCAACAGAAAGTATACAGGACAGGAGAGAATGTCATGATATATTCAAATTGCTGAAAGAAACATAAACTGTGTCAGCCAAGAATACTTTACCCAGCAAAGCTATCCTTCAAATATGAAAAAGAAATAAAGTCTTTCAAAGGTAAGTAAAAAAATGAAGGAATGCATCACCAATAGATCAGCCCTACAATAAATGTTTAGGGGTCTCCCACATCTAGTAATGAATGAAAAAATGTATCATTATGTAAACATAATCATGAAACTCACTGATGGAGAAGACACAGAAATGAGAAAGTGAAAGAACTCAAATGTTACTACTACAGAAAACCACCAACCTCTAATGATATGCAAGAGATAAATAATTAAGAATAAACAAAACAACTAGAAACAACAAAATGACAAGAATAGGTCCTCACCCATCAATAATATCTTTCAGTATAAATGGATTAAATTCACCAATTAGAAGATATAGATTGGCTGAAATGATTAAAAAAGAAGACCCAGATATATGCTATAAGAAACTCACTTCACTTGTAAAAGACACAAGTAGACTGAAAGTAAAGAAATGGGAAATAATATTCCATGAAATAGAAACCAAAAGTGAGTAAAAGTAGCTAGAGTTACAGCACATAAAACAGGATTTGAGTCAAAAAGAGTGAGAAGAGACAAAGAAATTCATTAAATAATGATAAAGGGATAAATTCAGCAGGGGAATATAACAATTCTAAATGTATGCATCCAACAATGGAATACACAGATATATAAAACAAATATTGTTAGATCAAAAGGGATTTATATACTTTTACACAGCAATATTAGGGATCTCAATGCCCTGCTCTTGGCAATAAACAGGTTAGCTAGGCAGAATATCAACAAAATACTTTGGATCTAAACTGAAATTTAGAACAAAATGGACCCAACAATACTTACAACACATTTTATGCAGCAGCTGCAGAAAACACATTCTTGGATACATGAGACATTCTCCAAAATAGACTCATATGTTACCCTACAAAACAAGTTTTGACGCATTTATTTAAAAGTCAAAATTATATCAAGTGTCTTCTTGAATGACAAAGAAATAAACCTTGAAATCAGTAACAAACTTTGAAAACTGTATGAATATATGAAAATTAAATAACATGCTCCTGAATGACTACTGGGTCAATGCTGACATTAAGAAAATAAAAAGGTTTCTTAAAACAAATAAAAATGAAAACATAATATATCAAAACATATGATATACAACAAAAGCAGTAGTAAGAGGGAAGTTTGTAGCAATAAAGGTGTATGTCAAAAAAGCAGTAACATTTCAAATAAACTACATAATGAAGCACTTTTGGGAACTAGAAATGCAAAGAAAAACAGAACCCCAAATTAGCAGAAGTAAAGAAGTAATAAATATCAGAGCAGAACTAAATGAAATAGAGTGTAAAAACAATATAAAGTATCAATGAAATGAAAAATTCTTTTTTTAAAAGATAAACAAAATTGGTAAACTGCTAAATTGACTAACAGAAAAAAGACTCAAATAAATGAAATTAAAATGAAAAAAGGTTCATCAAAATGACAATGGAGCATCAGAGAGTATTATGAAAAATTACATACTAACAAACTGGAAAACTTAAAGGAAATGCATAAATTTCTGTACATGTGCAACCTACCATTATCATTCATTATCTCTTCAGGTTTTTTATTACTTTCTAAGCCAGAAAGAAATATAATTTGAATATTTAGAAAAAGTACCTTTGAGGAATCAGTTTTAATATCTCTTTTTATTTTGATTTCATTTGAGTCTTCTTTTTTTCTTAATCAGTCAATTTGGCAGTTTATTAATTATCTTTCTAAACAAGAAAGAAATAGAAAAATAGAAGAGACCAAAAATGATAATGGGAATGAGTAATGATATTGAGTGAATAATAAAGATTTTCCCAACAAAGAAAAAGCCCAGATGTCTTTACCGCTGAATACTACCAAGCTTTAAAATATGATTAACATAATTTGTCTCAAACTTTCTCAAAAAATTAACGAGAAGGTAATACTTCCAAATTCATGCTACAAGGCTGCATTACTCTGATGCCAAAACCAGACAAGGACACAGCAACAACAACAAAAAACTACAGACCAATATCCCTGACGAACATAGATGCAAAAATCCTCAACAAAATACTAGCAAATTTAATCCAAGAACACATCAAAAATATACTACATTATGATCCCATAAGATTTATCACAGGAATTAAAATATAGTTTGACATAGTGCAAATCAATAAATGAGATATATCAACAAAAGGAAGAACAAAAACCATATAATTATCTCAATAGATGCAAAACCCACTTAATAAAATTAAACAACTCTTCATGATAAAACTCTCAACAAATTAGGCATAGAACAAACATATCTCAGCATTATAAGGACCATATATGACAAACACAGCTAACATTATACTGAATGAGAAAAAACTAAAAAGTGAAACATGACTAAGATGCCAACTTTTACCATTCATATTCAACATAGTACTAGAAGTCCTAGCCAGAGCCATCAGGCAAGAGAAAGAAATGAAAAATATCATATTGGAAGAGAGAAAGTAAAATTATCCTTCTTGCAAATGACATCATATTTGAGAAAAAACATAGACTACACCACAAAAAATCTTGAAACTAAAAAGTAAAATTGCAGGATACAAAATCAATATACAAAATAATCTAGTGCTTCTATACCAATAACAAACTAGCTGAGAGAGAAATCAAGAAAGCGATGTCATTTACAATAACTACAAAACATATAAAATACCTAGTAATAAATTTAGTCAAGGAGGTGAAAGCCCTTTTCAAGGAAATCTACAAAACCCAATGAAAGAAATTAAAGGACACAAATAAATAGATATTTCTTGCTTATGGACTGAAATAATTAATATCATTAAAATGACCATACAACCCAAAGCAATCTATAGATTCAATGCAACTCTATCGAAATTCCAATGACATTCTTCACAGAAATAAATAAATAAATAACTATCCTGAAACTCCTATGAACCCCCCAAAAAACCCAGGTAGCCAAAGTAACACTCAAGAAAAAGAACAAAGTTGGAGCATGACAAAACCAAACTTCAAAATGTACTATAAAGATATAGTAACCAAAATAGCATGGTATTGTAATAAAAACAAACACAAAAATTAGTGCAGTGTTCCACTGGTTTATAGATAACCCAGAAATAAATCCATGTATTTAAAGCCAATTGATTTTCAACAAATGTGCATAGAGCTTAAATTTGGAATAGGACACCCTGTTTAGTAAATAGTACTGGGAAACCTGGATATCCACATGCAGACGGATGAAAACAGTTCCCTACCTCTCACTGAATACAAAAATCAACTAAAAATGGATTAAACACTGAAATGTAAAATCCAGAACTACAAAATTACAAGATGATATCATAGGGTAAATACCTCAAAACATTAGGCTAGAGATTTATGGCTAAGACCTCAAAATCACAGGCAACAGAAACAGAAATAGACAAATGAGGCCATTTTAAAATGTATAAAAAGCTTCTTCACAGCAAAGGAAAGAACAGAGTCATGATAAAACTTGTAGGATGGGAGAAAACATTTGCAAACTATTCATCTGACAAGGGACTAATGTTCAGAATATAGAAGGAAGTTAAACAACTCAACAAAAACAAAATAATAATTTTAAAGTGAGCAGATAATATGAGTAGACATTTCTCAAAAGAAGGCATACAAATGGCCAATAAGTATATGGAAAAAAAGTTCAATATCAGTAACAGGGAAATGCAAGTCAAAACTACAATTAGATATAATTTTACCCCAGTTAAAATGTCTATTATCAAAAAGACAAAAATAAATGCTGGCAATGATATAGAAAAAAGATAACTCTTGTATACTGTTGGTAGTAATGTAAATTAGTAGAGCCTTTATGGAAAACAGTATGTACGTTTCTCAAAAATCTAAAAATATAATTATCATATGATCCAGCAATCTCACTACTGTATATTTATCTAAAGGAAATCAAATCAGTATATTCACAATAGCTAAGGTATGGAATCAACTAAGAGTCTGTCTACGCATGAATGGATAACTAAAATGTGGTAGATATACACAATGGAATATTTACTCAGACATAACAAAGAATGAAATTTTGCCATTTGCAGCAACATGGATGGAACTAGAAGTCATTATGTTAAGTGAAATAAGCCAAGCACAGAAAGAAAATATTGTATGTTCTCACTCATATGTGAAAGATAGAAAAATTGATCTCATGGAGGTAGAGAATAGAAGGATACTTACCAGAGGCTGAGACTGCTGAGGGTAGGAAGGTGAAGCGAGGTTTGTCAATGGCTACACACATACAGTCAGATAGAAGGAATAATTTCTAGTGTTCAATAGCACAGTAGAGGCACTATAGTTATCAACAATATATTGTATGTTTTAAAATAGTAAGTAGAGAAGGTTTGAAATCTTGCCAACACTAAGAAGTAATAAATGTTTGAAGTGATGGAATCCTAAATACTATGATTGGATTATTACACATGGTATTCATGTTTCAAAATATCACATGTACCTCATAAATAAATTTTTATGCATCAATAAAAATTGTTTAGAAAAGAATGTCTTTAACTGGCAGTTTTTATAAATGTAATATTGTCTATTAGGAGGGCCTTTGAGTTCTTCAAAGATGTTCTATTTATTACAATTTGTAATCAAACTATCTATTAATATAAAACAGTTACCTTGAAATGTATTGCTATTTTATTTTCTTTCCAGATTTTCTTCTTTGATAAGAAATTTAATTGAAACATTTTAATAAAGTGTCATATTTTCACTTTCATATCAGTGGTGTGAGTGCATGGTTGTCGGTATAGGACTAATGTTGGACAGGGCTAGACTAAGACGGTGATTTATTGGTGATAGATTGTATAGGAAAACATGATTCATGTAATACAGTAGGAAAGAAAAATAAAATGTCAAAATAGTGACTAACATATATAAGTTGGGTTATTGAACGGGGTTTGGGAAAATCTAGCAAAGTTTCATTTTGTGCCTTATGAATTGGAGGCAATGACACTATCAGCATAGGAATAGTCTATCCAGTGAAAACACTGATTGAATAGGCATTTAGACTAGAACTTGAATGCAGATGTGGAATTACAGGTTCATTTTTAAAAATAGAGAGAATACAAATAAATATTTAAAGAATTAGAATTATTGGAATGTCTTAGGAAAACCATGCATATTTAAAAAGAAAGAGCATAAAGAATCAGGCTTTGAAAAAAAAAAACCCTTCAGATTATTAGGGAAGAAAAACAGAAACAGTGATATAGAAGTCATTGGATAAATAGGAAAATAACTTAAATCATGTATTACTAGAAGTGAAATAGAATTCAGATATTTTCTTTAGTAATGCCTCTCTATTTTCTTTCTTTTTTTAATCCTGCGGGTTATTTTTTAAATAAGGCTATAAAGAAATGAATAGAGAGTTTGTCCTTTATTCTTCCCTTCCTCTCCCTTCCGCTCTCTCTCTCTCTCTCTCTGATGGTATCATCTTCTTTCCATTTGTGCCGTGTTTCTTACAACTTTGCAGTGTAAACCTGCACTTAACTGTGGTGAATGATATCTCATGGTGCTTTTTATTTGCATTTCCTTTGTGATTAGTGATGTTGAGCATTTTTTCATATACCAGTTTGCCATTTATATGTCTTCTTTTGAGGTATGTCTATTTAGATTCTTCGCTCACTTTTTAATGGGATTATTAGTTTTTTTGCTGTTGAGTTGTTTGTTTCTTATATATTCTGATTATTAATCATTTTTTGAATGGATAGTCTGCAAATATTTTCTCTGTTTCAACAGGTTACCTTTTTACTTTTGATTTTTTCCTTTGCTGTACAGAAGGTTTTTCCTTGATATAATACTGTTTGTCTATTTTTATATTGATTGCCTGTGCATTTGGAGTTTTACCCAATCAAATTTTTGCCCAGACCAATGTCCTAAAGCATTTCCCCAATGTTTTCTTTGAGTAGTTTAATAAGTTTGGTCTTACATTTAAGTATTAAATCTATTTTCAGTCAATTTCTGTATTTGATAAGAGATAGAGATCTACATTTATTATTCTGCATACAGCTATCCAGTTGTATGCAGAATACATACAACAAATGTATTTGTTGAAGAGGGTGCCCTCTTCAACACCCTAAGCAGACAAGCTTAGCCAATCACCTTATTGTCTCTTACAGCACTACTTCACATCAAGATTCCTACATTTGAATCTCTGGTCCTGGCCAGGCCTTTTGTTTTCAGCTATCTAGATGCTTTTAATTAATTCATTGCCATCTATCTCATGCACCATTCCTAACGTTTCTGTACCTCACTGACCTTATTATGTTTTCAAACTCTCATAACATTGTATTTATTTTTTAAATTTAGGAATTGCATAGAAACTTTCTTGTGTGCTTTCATATATATATAAATATGTATGTATATATATGTATATCTATATGTATACACATATATAGAAATACAGAAATATGTATGTGCATGTATGTGTGTATATAGATATAGGGTTGATCTTCATCTATGTATATGTATACTTGGGTGCACATGGACATATAGATGAAAGTAATAATCACTGCGGACTCCAAAATGGGGGTGGTTGAGTGGGGTGCAGGTTGAAAAATTACTTACTAGGTACAATGTCCAATATTTGGGTGATGGTATACTAGAAACCCAACCCCCACCATTACGTATGTAATACCCATGTACCAAACAAGTACATGTACCCCCCAATGTAAAATAAAAGTTAAAAAAGAAATGTCGTTTCTATATTTACCAAAATGTATGACTTAAATCAATGGATTAAAATTATTTTTACTTGTCCAAATTTACTTGATCAATATACACAAGGCATTACATTTTTTTAAATTTATGTCCATTGAGTCAATTAATTCACTGGGTAAAAATGTTTTGGTTACCATTCACAACCTTCCATTCGAACGGCTTCTTGGCCACCACTGAAAGGGAGAAAGACTGAGACTCAAGAAAGAATTCGTATTCTGATAAAGCTTTTCCTATTTTATATGATATTTTGATGCACTTTAAAAGAGTGAATCTCAAGCCTACACTAAAGTGGTTAATTTTAAAGATGGATATCTGAAGCCAGCTCTAAAATAGAATTATGGCAATGAAATAATAAGGCAATTATACATTGGCTGTATGCCTATGTCTACATGTTCTTCACAAAAGTGTTTCTTCTAAAAAAAATAGGCACTTAGTGAAATTCTTAGCTCAGTCCACAATAACTTCATTGACAGAGTGGAGCTGTTAGAAAGACATAAGCATAGCCATTATAAGAAGCTGATGATTAATAACAACTTCTGATGAATACATAGTAGCTATTTATTGTGGTGCTAGCAGATGATTATATACTAAGCATATTGTAGAATGCTTCAGTATAAATTAGATGAATGGTTTTCTTGTTAAGAATTTTAAAGGGCAAATAACATTGACTGTATTTATATAGCTAGAGGCCAATAAAACATATTTTTTGTTATTCAAACCCAAAACTAAAAAGATATTTTAAATGCACTGTATTTTTAGATGAACATGCAAATTTGGGGTCGAATCTCCTTTCATTAAGGCACCAGTAGACTTAACTTTTATGGCATGATATATTTCTGTCATAAACAATAGAACTCACAAAATCTCTATATACATATTTAATAGGTCAAGCATGTGCTATACAAACCTACAAAATACCTTTCCATTTTCATTTTTTAAAGTGATAGTCTTTTCTTATCCTACAAGGAAATGTTCCTTAATATAAACTCACAATACACAAGCCTGGCCAATGTGGTGAAACCTCGTCTCTTTCAAACACAAATTACCCAGGCGTGGTGGTGCACGCTTGTAATCCCAGCTACTTTGGAAGCTGAGGCACGAGAATCATTTGAACACCGGAGACAGAGGTTGCAGTGAGCCAAGATCGCACTACTACTGCCCTCTAGCCTGGGTGACAGAGTGAGACTCTGTCCCCAAAATAAAAAAAAAAAAAACACACCAAAAAAAAACTTACAATATAAATGGAGCAATGTATGCAACCACAAGCATTGATGTTTCCTTTCAGGCAAAATAACAGCAATGTTTTTCATTTGTTTTGACAACTAAAGGCAAATGCTTTACAGACACTTTCTTTGTAAAGAGAAAAATAAAAACGTTGAAAGATTTGATTAAAATGTATTTACTCAACCTAATAACAAATTATTGTTAACATTTATATGCCCTGCATTCTCTTTTGATTATAAAATCCTTACCATTTTGAAGGAATTCAGTGTGCTTTAAAATTCTCTTGAGGAAATCTTACTAGTAAAAACGCCACAGGAAAAGTACACATGAATCCACAGAGTGAGCCCTATGAAAAACTATGACATACACTTAAAAAATAAAAAGAATAAATTTGTTTTTAAATCAGCCTTTGCTACCTTCCTATTTACCAATTGGTTCTCCCATTTATTGTCCCAGTTTTCACAGATAGAGTACAATTTTTAAGATAAATTCCTTGTTAGGAAGGCTTGACATCCTCGCGGCCCTATTTGTAGCACTTCCACTGAGAATTGGTCTATCCTGAAGCACTTCAGGCTGTAAACCAATCCCTCCACATGAAGTCACTGAATCTGGTTCTAGGTTGTGTAGATTGTCCCTTGAATCAGGCAGTCAGCGAAGAGGTCGATTATGGGCAGAAATCCATCCAACCTTCCAGTGCCAAGACAGTGGTGTCCTGTTTTCATCCTCCTTCTGTTTCCTACCTCTTTTTTTCTAAGTAATGTCTCTCATACTTTTCTGAAATTTAATTTCTATAAAGTAACCATGTTTTGTGATCACTTAACAAGCCATATCTCCTGCTGAAAGCAGCAGCATTTTAATAGATAACTTCTGAAAACTTACTTTAATATTCCAGAGAATCAAACCTACAAATAGTAAAATTTAAATAAAATTTTACTTAAAATTTTAAGTAAACTACCATGGCCATTTTTATATAGCTGTGGATACTGTAGAGTTACTGTTTATTGGTTACTATTTTATTTAAACATATATAGACATAGACTGAACATATATTAATTATTTCATTTATTATGAAAGAAAATTACTAAACTCTTTATTTTAGCTTTAAGATAAAAGAAATAAAGACCAGGTGCTGTGGCTCAAGCCTGTAATCCCAGCACTTTGGGAGGCTGAGGCAGGTGGATCATTGAGGTCAGGAGTTCAAGACCAGCCTGGCCAACATGGTGAAACCCCCTCTGCACTAAAAACACAAATATTAGAAGGGTGTGGTGGTGCGTGGCTGTAATCCTAGCTACTCGGAAGGCTGAGGCAGGAGAGTCTCTTGAACCCAGGGGAGCGGAAGTTGCAGTGAGCTGAGATCGTGCCACTGCACTCCAGCCTGGGTAACAGAGTGAAACTCTGTCTCAAAAAAAAAAAAAAAAAAAAGGTGGCGGGAATAAAATAAAATCATGAAAAATTAAAATAATCTGAGATGTTTAAATTCTAAATTCTTCCTGGGAAAAAGAATGTATCTGTGTTAATAAAGCATGACCATCCTAACTGCTTTCATGCTAATTATTTTTTTCTGTTTCCTTAAACTAATAGCCAATATGTCCAAACATAGAGAGGAGAAACAATTCCTAAGTGAGGGGTCAAATTCCAGTAATATGTAGAAATGATACAGAAATTTTATTATGTTTACAAACCAGACAGAAAATTCATCTACTGCTTAATATTATTCTTACCAAATTGGATGGAAACTAATTGTTGTAACAGTAGGTAGGCTGTGTACTTCTTTTCATTTTCACTAATGAACAATATTTAAATTGCTGAAATAGCTCCTGTCATTTTCCTATTTAT
Organism: Pongo pygmaeus; assembly: GCF_028885625.2. NCBI lineage: Eukaryota > Metazoa > Chordata > Mammalia > Primates > Hominidae > Pongo > Pongo pygmaeus. The sequence continues at coordinate 157,770,938 of NC_072373.2, read as the reverse complement.
TTCTAACCTACTTTTCCTCTTATTACCATTAGAACACATATTGTTTAATTGAGTCTACTTTACTACTTGGTTCACCTTTGCCTTATGAGTTCCTTAGAAGGAGAAAACACTCTGTATTTTTGAACAGATGCTTCATTATGGGAGGTGAGTAGCTCAGTTACATTGCCATTTCACCTTTTTCCCCATGCCTGGCAGTTGTTGTAGGCTGTTAAACAGCTTTAATAGCAGATGAGACCAGCCTCTTGCTCTAAGGGCATGAAAACTTTTTTATTGGTCTCGCTATCTTCATGGTTCGTTAAGTACAATGTAGAGTCATTTTACTGCAGCTAGTGGACTCTAAAAGGACCTGACAGTTAAATGAAAGTTGTCAGTCTTCCTTCTGTTTTAGCTAGATTGGGTAATAAAAGGGCAGAACCTGGAAGTGAAAACCAAAACTGAGATCATGTGCCAAACAAATAAAATAAATGTAATGAGTTCTTGCAAAATGCAGCAGAAGAAGGCAGGAGTATTTAACTGTCTAGACAAACAGAGGCCAGTGGTAATAAATCTATAATGAATGGCTTTAAGAAATACAACCGTGTTTTGCATAATAGATAAGTGGAAAGCTTGTGGTCTAAAATTTACCAAGAAGAATTCTTATAAGGTGCAGTTGAAAAATAGCATTTAAGTAAAGAAATTGCTGAGAAACTGTTAACAATTGTAGTTTATTCTACATGAGAAATTTAAGGAATTAGAAATTGTTGATATTTATCTATTCTTACTCAAAAGGAAAGAAGATGTGTACTTCCACTTAATTAACTTTTCACTTTTTAAAGTTCCAATGATTAATCGTTGTGCCCACAAATGAAGAAATTCAGCTTCAATTAGGAAGCATTTTCTTGCTCCTTTTAGTGTTTCTGAATAAAACATCAAAATTTGTTTTAAAAAATTACTGTGCAAACTATTCACAATAGCAAAGACTTGGAACCAACCCAAATGTCCAACAACGATAGACTGGATTAAGAAAATGTGGCACATATACACCATGGACTACTAGGCAGCCATAAAAAATGATGAGTTCATGTCCTTTGTAGGGACATGGATGAAGCTGGAAACCATCATTCTCAGCAAACTATCGCAAGGACAAAAAACCAAACACTGCATGTTCTCACTCATAGGTGGGAATTGAACAATGAGAACACATGGACACAGGAAGGGGAACATCACACACTGGGGCCTGTTGTGGGGTGGGGGGAGCGGGGAGGGATAGCATTGGGAGATATACCTCATGTTAAATGACGAGTTGATGGGTGCAGCACACCAACATGGCACATATATACATATGTAACAAACCTGCACGTTGTGCACATGTACCCTAAAACTTAAAGTATAATAAAAAAAATTACCGTGCAAAAATTTTATAAAGAATGTATAAATGTCCATATATGATTCTTGTTCCTATATTCTAAAATTTAGGATAGATTTTACACTACAGTTAAGAAAAGTCCTCTGAAGCCTCCCTCACCAAATTATAATTAATTACACAACTTGACCTTTGTTTTTTGAGAAGGATCCAGATTTTATAATTTACTTTGTAAGCTTTGAAGCTTGAAGTGGTTGCTATCTAATATTTGCATTGCTGGAGGAAGAAAGGGGATAAGACAGAATTTACATTAATGCTTCTACAATTTTTTGGGGGGGAAACAAAACAGAAGAAAACTGAAACAAAGTGATTAGAGGGTTAGAAGATAAAGAAGGTAAAGGTAGTAAGTGATAATCAAGAAAGAAGTTTTGAATAAGATTTGTCAATATTTTTAGTTTTCAAGGTGGTCAAAATGATAAGGAGTTCTGAAAGGACATTTGATTATTAATGCCTTAAGTTATACCTATAACCCATAAGAAAAGTCATAAAAACTAACAAAAGAGATCATATAACCTGTATATTTTTTGAAATTCACAAAATGATCATTAAAAATACCAGTTTAGGAGCATCTGTCAGCATATAAAGAATTAATAGATGCCAGGAAAGAGTTATTAGTCAATATGTCTAAGTGGTCTAAGATTTTCAGTGAATAGTAACAAAGTGTGCATAGCAATAGGAAAAAAAATAAGTAAATGAAACAAAGCATAAAAGGTTTGAGGTCACCATGTAAATGTCACATTCAAATTTGTTACATAGATAGCTGGGAAGACAAATGTTACGAGTTATTTGAAAATAAATCAGAGACTTTTTCTATAGGTAAAAATAAATTATATACTCTGTACTGAAGGAGTGTATCTCCCCACTTGTCATCTTCTGTAGCTGAAATGCTGTGTTAATAAGAAAAGCTACAAAATGACCTGGGTATTGGTAGGGCTAAAGGATAAAAAAAAAAAAAAAAAAAAACACATTATATACCTTTCAGGGAAGGAACTCATTGAAATGGGTAATTGTTATTCATATTTGAAAAGAAAAGAACATATGTTTTGGGCTATATCTACTTAAGCAGTTAAAGAAAACATAAATTATTAAAACATTAAAAATGCCGTTAAATTGATAAGAAGTGTTAATTTGAGCTAGTTCAACCTTATAAATCACTTCCTGAAAAACATCTACAGTAAGAGCTGCATCTTAAAACTAAATTATACAGAGTCAGATGAAGCATAAAGGAAGACGTATGATTTGTCAGATAGATGTTAAGTGCCTACAAGAAAGCAAGATGGTTTAAAAAATTTATCCCAAAGAAGATTGCTCATGGAATATCATAAGGTAGTTTGAGCTATTAACTTCTATAAAGGCTTTACCGTTGTATCTATATTTTGTACTGACTTTAAATTTTATGTCCTCAACCCACCCTAGTACAGACTGTATATATATATATATAATACAAAATATCTTCTATAAAAATAAAAATTCTGTGTATACTTGCCTTCTTGGAGTTATGTCAAGAAATTTTTTAATATGTTATTTCTTAGATAAGTTTTTAAGTTTACAGGAAAATGCCAAAAATTTTTAAGGAGCAGATTTGCAACTTATAAACAGTCAGTAATATGTAATCACAGCTGGGTTATTTTTGTGTTTGTGTGGGAAAGAAATAAACAGATACATAAATCTAACTCATGCAATTTCTAAAGTGAATCAAAATAATTTTACAAGTGATATCAAGAGAAGGAATACAATTTTGTGATTAAAGTATAGTACTTTAAATACATTTCAATCTTTTATGAGATTTTTAAATTATAATTTTTTAAGACTTACTCAAGTTTCAAGAAAAACTTAGCCAGGTGCGATTTCCCTTTCAATATTTTGCTCTCACTTGTAAAACTTGAGTGGTTGGGTTTTGGGAAGGTCTGGAGCAAAAGAGAATGGGAAAGGTTCTTCTCCGACCAACTCCAAACATTATTACTGCCTAGGAGAAGAAAAAATAAAGAGAATGAGCATTTCTTGAATCTCTTAATGTTTACATTATTCTTCAAGCTCAAAAAATCAGTAAACCGTTAAAAATCTGATGATAACCCCCAACTCCTCATTAAAGTTGTTTTTGTTAAAATCACTATGATTCTACTTACTGCTAAAACCTGGGGGCACTACATAGTGTTTGTTATATTCAGAGTATCAAAATGATTTAAAATTTAATCTCCCCCTTTTATGCTATTTATTTATAAATGTTGTTTGTTCCTCCTAAAATTCTTGATTCCTCTGTTTTCATAGCACTACATGCTCCTGTTATCCTTTCCTAAATACCAGACTTTACGTGTTTTGCAGATTCTTTCCCCTCTTCCCACCTCAAAAAATATACTAAATCCCAATCATTATTTATATTCTGAATGAATATATTTCAATACAGAGACTAGGTTACAGTCCCAGTCATCTAAACCTGTTTCCAGCTTCACATGACCCATGGAAACTAAAACTGAACTCTGAATTTTCTTCCTCAATACTTTGCATCTCCGTATCTTTTCTTCTCAGGAAATGGCACCATCAATCAACCAGTACTTTCTGTGAATCTTGGCAATAATCCCTTCACCCTTTCTATTTTTCCCATTTTCAATTTGCCTATAGGCCTTACACTGTAGCATACACTCCCTTAGTATATATCAAATCAACGAATTTACTTCCTTCTGTTTCCCCTTATTCCAAATGGTCATCTTCTCTAATTTTTATTATTGCAATACTTTTTCAACTGGTCTCTACTTCCACGCCGGCCTCCTCCAATCCACTCTCCATGTATTAGTCATAATGAGATTCATTAACAAATGAAATCACATCATGCTACTCCTAAAAGTGAAAAGAAAATAAGTAAGAGACATAGGGAGAATAAATGGAAAAATCAGTACACCATATATTTGCTGTTATTTCTGCTTGCACACTTGCCAATATTTTCCCCCCAACCTACTCTCCTTCCTTCAAAATCTTGCTATACACAGGAAGTAACAATCAATATATGCTAACATTTTAGCTTTTCTCCTGAAGCTTTGAGGCACTTTGTCTGTCTTTGAAGCAATTCCAATTTACGTTCCAAATGTTTTGCTAAAAAATAAAAGAGATATTCAGTGTCCCAATCAGCTGTATCTGTTTCCTCATTGTCTTCCACTGGACCACTAAACCAATGCCACGAACATTATATTTTTGTTATGGCAATAACTAAGTTCAAAATTCAATTTTTATATTAGTAGGTATAACACTAATGTTTGTAACAAATAAACTAAAAACAGATAATGACTGAAATCATATAAAAGTTTATTTCTCAATAACATAAAAGTCAAAGGAGGGAGTTCCTAGTATGTGAGGATTTCATCTACCAGCTGCTTCAGGGACTCAGATCTTTCTTTCATTTTTTTGAGGATTGTTCATCCTCTGAGAAGTTATAATCTGAACCAGATAGCACAACAAGAAAGATATATAGCATCACATCTAATTAGCAGCCTTGGGCTAGAAAAGTTACACATGATTTCAACTCACACTCCACTGGAGGAAAGTCAGCCCCATGATCCCAACTACTACAAGGTTGTCTTGAATTTGTGCAGTTATTCAGTGCCAAATGAATGGAGGGGTTAAAAAAGAATAAGGAAAAGTGTTTTTGTTTTTGTTTTTGTTTTAGATGGGGTCTAGCTCTGTAGCCCAGGCTGGAGTGCAGTGGTGCAATCTTGGCTCAATGCAACCTCCACCTCCCAGGTTCAAGCAATTCTTCTGCTTCAGCCTCCTGGGTAGCTGGGATTACAGGTGTGTGCCACCACACCTGGCTAATTGTTTTTAACTGTTAGTAGAGATGGGGTTTCACCATGTTGTCCAGGCTGGTCTCGAACTCCTGGCCTCAAGTGATCCCTCTGCCTCAAATAAGTAAAGTTTTTGTTTGAAAAGGCTAGTAATCACTTAAACAAGAAAGGTATAATGTAATTTCTAAAAGTTAAAAATGCAATTTTATAATTTACATTCTAATATAGGGAAGACATCCTCCCAAGGGGGATAAATGTAACAACAAAAAACATCAAGAAAGAAGAGAAAGTAAAACATGAGAAGTTGGGAAAAATATGAAGCATGAAAAGATATATTATATCTGAATATATCAGTAGTTACAGTAAATCTAATTGTACAAAATTTTCCAATTAAAAGAGAAGTTTATATGACTGGATTTAAACATAAATACACAACACATACACATACACACACACACACACACACACACACACACACACACACACACACACACACACACCCCCCAATCAAATTATAAGCTGTTAGGAGCAATCACACTTAAAACCTAAAGATACAGAAAAGTTGAAAACAAAACAAGATAAAAGTAATATGAAACTGAAATAGCAAAAAATAGCTGAAATATCTATTTTGATACTAAAAAAAGAGTATTATAGTGAAAGCATATTTACAAATAGGAAATTTGAGGGATAAAATTTGTAACCAGAAAAAAATTTAAAACTATAAATGTGTAATATTTTAATAGTATTATACAGGCTTGAATTGAAGGACATATTTGAAATAATGTACTCCACATGTAAAGAATGCCCATTAGTTAAAATCCATACAGATCATTTAAAAAGGATTATATGTTGGAACAAAAGATAATCTCAAATAATTTCAAAATATTTAAATTATACATATTCTCGGATATGATTACATTTTTGATATATAAATATTATAACTAGAAAATTTTCATGTATTTGGAAATTTTTATCTTGACATGAAATTCTCAGTAACTCATGGAGCATTAAAACGATCATAAAGAGAATTAGAAAATACAGTATTTTCTACTTAGTTATAATAAAGATATGTGAATACATTTTTAAACCGTATTCAAGAGAATTTTTAGCCTTGAATGAAATTATTAAAAAATAAGCCTGAAAACTTAATGAGATAAGCATTACTTTTCTAAAGTAATAATAAAAGAAGAAAAAGTAACATGATCCTCCAAAAATAATGTAATAAAGTAATAACATTATTCATAAAATAATAAGTTTAAGAGGGAAACTTATCAAATACAAAAATATGTAGTAAAGTGACTCAGCAGCAAATAGATTTGAAAAGATAAAGAGTTGATAAACTTATGGCAAGACTAATAATAATAAAGGGAAAATGAACAAATAATCAATATTTGAAGTTACAAAGGTAAATACTCCACAAATAATACAAAATAAAAAGAAAACTATGTATAAATTTATGCCAATAAATTAGAAACACCTTTCTAATTTCATTTAAATTGATAATATTTTAATTGAAATAAATGTTATTGCAATAAGTCTACCAAAATTGACACAAGAAGAAATAATCCAATTCCTATCAACTAGGAATAAGGATTAGAATATAAAAAAATTTATTAGTCTAATAAAAGGTGACTATAGAAAGCCTACAACAAACATCTCAGTGTGGAAATACAGAACACCTTTTCTTTAAAATAGAGAACAATACAAATTTATCCTTTTACCTATCTCATAAAATAACGTAAGAGAATGTTAAAAGGATTAGAAATGAAGAAACTAAAGTGTCGATATGTGCAGATAATATGATTGTGAACATACAAAATTAATATACAGGGTCCAGGCATGGTGGTGGCTCACCCCTGTAATTCCAACCCTTTGGGAGGCAGAGGTGGGAGGATTGCTTGAACCCAAGAGTTTGAGACCAGCTCTGGCAACCTAGCAAGACCCCATCTCTACAAAAAAACTGAGAAAAACAAATTAACTGGGCATGGTGGCAGTCACCTGTAATCCCAGCTACTCGGGAGGCTGAGGCAGTAGGCTCTCTTGAGGGTAGTTGTTGGAGGGTGTAGTGAGCAATGATTGTGCCACTGAACTCCAGTCTAGGAAACAGAGAGAAACACTGTCTTGAAAAAAATTAAAAGGAAAAGAAAATAAAAGAAAGAAAGGAGGGAGGGAGGAAGGAAGGAGGAAGCAAGGAAGGAAGGAAGGAAGGAAGGAGAAAACAGGAAGGAAAAGAGTATTCGTGTACAAATTATTACAATTAATGAGATAATTGAGAGAGCCTGGAACAATATTGGAAACTAATATAAAAATCACTTGCATTTCTTTACACAAGTAACAATCAAAATTAATATCTTCAAAAAGTAATTCATAATAGCTGTTGAATATTAGATACTTAGAAATAAATCTAATAAAATTTGCCCAAGATATTTTTGTAAAAACAATAAACTATAAATCTTAATCATTTGCATACCTGCTTCAAGTGATTCAATAGGTTTACATTGCCCTCAAGCATGATACCAATTCCAGTTGGCCCTTAATATGTCTGTCATACCCATTTATCCTGTTTCTCATTGAATTATTTCTCTTAATCCCTTTACTCCAGTGACACTAATAATTTTTAATTCTTTATTATGCCAGGCACATTTCTTCATTTGAACCTTCACACATACAGCATTTACTCTGCCTAAAATGCTGTCCCTTTCCATGGGTGCCACATTTATTCTTTTAGGTATCAGTTAAAATGTCATTTCATTAAGAATTCTTTTCTGGTTCCCCTTTCTAAAACAGGTAACCTCCCATTATGTTTGTTCTATCCTGTACGTGTTTATTTTTCTGCATAGTATATATCAGAGCTCACAAGCCTTATTTATTTATTTATTTATGGCTACATCTCTCTGACAACATAGTTTTCATGAAAGGAGGCTCAATGTTTTATTCATTGCTATCTACCCAATCCTTAGAATGGTTCCTGAAGCCTAGTAAGTATTCAGTAAATATGTATTGAAAAAATATATATGAGAATAAAGAATTATATACCCTGGGTTTATGAGAGCTTTGTAAACCACAATAGGAATACAGTATTTTTTTTTCTACTTGGATATTGTTTCTTCTACAGATACCTTCCTTAGAAATGCAGGATTTACTAATCCCTGTATCTTTTGGGCAATGTCATCAAATTCCTAAAACAAACAAACACACCTAAACTTATCCCTAATTCTAACCAGATACCTACACTTAGATTTGTTTATTTTTTTCAGAGTATTTCAAGTCATCTTACTTGTCTTCATGAAAACATTTATGCAAATCCACTTTCTAAAACTGCAACCAGATAAACTTTTTAAATGACTAGTTTGGATATGTTACTTCTGTGCAAGAAACTTCTTCCCTCTGATTCCATTTGCGTTACTTGTGGTATAGTAAATTCAATCCTCTGGACCGTGGCTTACAATGCCCTGCATGGTATAGTTCTCGCTCAACTGTCCAGCCTCACCTCTCTGCACTCTTCTGCACAAACCTCCCAACACCCTGAACTGTTTGAATTTCTGAAAACCACAGTGTTCTTTGTGATTATCATGCTTTTGCAAATGTTATCCCCATTACTGGAACATTTCTCTCCTTCTACACTTCTTACGTACCTAATTTCCACTCATTTTCCAGATTTCTCCTTACAGAACTTTTCCTTCAGAAAGCCTTCCCTGAATCCCCAAAACATGATTAGGACACCCATCTATTAATTGTCTTTTCATAGCACCTGCTGTATTTTAGTTGTCTTTTACTTGTCTATACCCACCACTATGTTATAGCCATTGGATCTTACTGCGATATTCTCAGAGTTTAGCTTAGAGCTTGGCTCACATAGTAGACAATACATTTTTCCAGAAGGAGGAAAGAAGGGAGGACGAAAGGAAGGGAAGGAGGGAAGGAGGAGGAAAGGAAAAGAAGAAGAATGGAACAGAGGAATGAGAGAAAAGAAAGAGACATGGAGGGAGGAAGGAGGGGAGTGAGGGAAGGAGGCAGGAAGGTAGGCAGGGAGGGAGTGAGGAAGAAAGAAACAAAAAAGGAAAGGAAGAAACATGCTAGGAATGCATTAAGGCAGTAGTTGACAAACTTTCTCTAAACATTTAGAGTAAATATTGTAGATTTGGTGGGCCCACAAGATCTCTGTCCCAACTATTCAACTCTGCCATTGTGGCACAAAAGTATGTCATGTTCCAATAAAACTCTGTTTACAAAAATATGTACCAGGATGGATTTGGCCTGAGAGCCCTGGTTTGCTGGCCACAGCATTAGGGGCTTTATTTACATTATTTTAATTAATTATAGCAATAACTTTTTGAGAACAATGAGTCCAAGAAGAGAATGTAATTTGTCCAAAGCCACAGCCACTAAGTGATGATGTCCTAGGTTACCTTACTGCCACAGAGAAGAAAGTAGAGAAAATGAGAGTCAGAGTACAATGGAATATCTACTTTTGTTATATCTTTGTTACAAATTAGAAAGCTTCAGGATAACAAGATTTGCTCAAGTTCCTATAGATAGTATTTAAACTTAGTTCTTATTGACTGAAGATCTCAAGTTCTTGTTGGCACATGCAGATTTTATTGAATTAAAATGTATTATTCCTGAATTTCCTGCTATTTTAAAAACTGTTGATCTGAAGAAGCTTTCATAACAATTCAAAAATTCAGCTTATCTCCTATTGTTCTTCCTTTTGGTCCTTTGAATAGAAAATACCAAATAAATTAATAATTTAACTATTCCAGGAAACTAGGTTACCAATAAATATTGCTTAACTTGAACATTTTTGCAAAATTTAGCCATATTATCTAGCATTCAGGAAGACAAACAAGCAAAAAGCAGGAACATACATTTTATCACTCATGCCTAGGTGCAGAGATTTTATATTTGTGAGGACAGAATCTAGAGGAAGAGTATACATTTTTAATTGGAACTATGTGTCCATGCCAGTGAATAAAAAAGTATGGATATAGGCACTGAATAATAAAGCTAAACGTATCAAAATAGAATTTGTGCTAAACCTGTTACTGTAAATTTTACGCAGTGTCTTTCAGGTTCTACTGACATGACATCCATCAATTTGTAAAAACGAAAAGGTCTTGAAATCAATAGCTTAGTAATCCAGTATAATGAACAAGTACTCTAGGAACTTGTAAGGACCTGGATGTGTTGAACTTGAGTCATCAAACTTTTAAAAGTCTTAGGACTGAATCTTCCCATTACTATATTTAGGACTTTGGACAATTAATTTACTCTAAATTTTGTTTTCCTGATGTATGAAAAAGGAATGGTTACAGGTTGTAAAGTTCAAATGCTGTTAGAATAGCAGTATCAGCTGAATCCACTAATTCCATCATTTTCTAGCTATGTTAAAGAAGCTAAATTTTTTATGTTTGTCCATCAGTTTGATTTTGGCTAAAGACCATAGTACATTAATTACTAATGATGTAAACTGACTGGCAGATGATAACAAAATTTCACATCCTGTGCTGAAGTCTTTGGAGCAAAGCTTTGTAAACAGAATCAGTAGTTTTATCAGTAAAAAAATGAGATATTGGCATATGAACATAACAGTACTACCAAGGTGGCTGGAGGGTGGAGGGGATGAATCTTCACATGAATCCGAATATAGTTGAGGATAGAGACACTGTATTATATTATTTTTGCAACTAATGGGAAAAGCTGGGTTAAGAGTAAAGCCTGTGGTCAGGAGTAAGAGCAATGTTAATGATGACCTACAGCAAGGTTATATTAATAGAAGTAATGGGCTATGTAGACTGACCTAGCCAGTCACAGATAATTGAATAAATATATTCATATATTATACATATATAATATATAGCCAAATAAATATTGAAGTGCAATGAAATTTTACCGTATACTCATGTAAGTAAGACCCTGATTTCACATTTGCTAGATAATACAGTGTAAAATGCAACCTAGTTCAAAGAGATTTGTTTGTAATCTTGACATTGCTATTAGTTATATGGTTTTATTTATATGGATAATTGTGATTAAGTGTAAGTACTTTGTCTTGAGCACTGTTAACTAAGAAATTTGAACTAAGCAGTATTAATATAATTGTGTGTTTAATCAATGCTAAAAGCCTTGTTAAACACTTCACATGCATTATCACCTTTTACTTATTAAAACAACTGGCATCACATATATGCCTTAATTACTCCTTTTTATTGTTGAACCAACTGAGGGTTATGGAGCTGAATTTCCTTGCCTGATGCCACACTGCTAGTATTAAAGCACAGGCATCTGACTGCCAACCCCAAACTCTTAACCATCATACTATATTGGTTTAAGGGGCTCATTATTTCAGACATGCTGCCACTTTAACAATTTTTGTATTCCATGAGAATTTCTGTGGCTACTATCCTAGTTAGGCAGACAAAAGAAAAAAAGTTTCTGAAAAAACAATTCAGCAAGCCCCTCTAGGCTCATATTAATGAGCCACATCAGGTGAGACTTTTACACTAGGTAGCATAGGTGGCTGCAACTGAGATTTGATCCTCTCTCTGGCAAAATATGACATAATTTAAATATGTCTTGAAGAGGCCTTTTAAAGGTGAGTTATTCACCAAGAGAGCATACTTTTTTTTCCTCTTACTATTCCTTTTTAGCAGACTGTCACACTCAACTTCACCATTACTCCAAAACATGAAACTAAGCCCTTTTGAGCAATTTCAAACATTTCCACAAATGAATAGGCATAGCAATGTGTCATGAAATCTTGCCAATGTACAATGCCTACATTTTTCTCACAACAATATATTTCTTTATTTAAAAGCTATTTTATTACTTCTTTATAATTTCCAACATACATTTCTCTTCCCATTATAAAAAGCAGTAATGTGAGGAGAAAGGTGTCAGCTGAAGCACAGATTGCAAGCATTCCAATTTCCAGTGAACATAACAGACCACACTGATCACAACTTTGTATGGGGAAAATTCTTTGTAAAATTATTTTTTGCATGTGTTTAAATATTATTCACAATGGAAAAATCTTTCCTATAGAAATGCTTTAAAATAATATGGCTGGCTGTTACTGTGTGAATGTTTTCTTTTAAAAAAAACATAGCCTTTTATTATCACATATACTCTTCATCCTTTTCCATTTCAGTTCTGTCTTGGTAAAAATGAGCAAAATAGAAATTTCAGTATAATTTTACCATTCACATTAGCAAGAGAACAATAGCAAGCGGCTTTGAACTGCTTCTCCATCTGGCATTTCAGTTACTGTTTAGATTAATAGGTACAATAGGAGGTGAAATTTTCTGGGCCAGAGTTTAATGGAGCTCAGCACTGCTCCTTTCAGAAAGGGCCCATCCACCTGCGGACAAAGCCTTCTGTCTGTTTCCATGGTCCTGACTAAAGTGACTGATGAGATGTGAGTCTGTTTCAAGTTGCAAAAGGGAAGGACTTACATTCCAGTTAACTACACTGTCTTCTCCTGATACGAATTATGCCAGCTGAGATAATCAATAACTTATCAGGCTGCTGAGAGCCCATTAGCATGTGGTTAAAATGCTAGTGTTCACGGCAGTATTCTTCAATGTGGGAAGTGGCCCTTTGGTATAACACACTTCAATAGTTTAAGCTCAATAATAATAACTCTTGTTTAACAAGATATTAGATTGACTCTTATAAATTAGAAGATTGTTTTCATGATCTGTGTAATCTACTATATTAATAAATATAGAACTGAAGGCTCTTGGCACAATTCATTTCTCACTTCCACTTACAAGTGGGCTCTAAATATAAGGGATCAGGCTTACCCAATTAATCACTGCACTGAACAACATGTCTACCTGAGGAGAATGTAAAACCACTGCTTTTAGAAAGTGTGATTTAAACCGTAGGGCTAAATTAAAGAGCTTTTACGATACAGAGATGATTATCCAGTAACAGCAAAACATAATTATGTGTTTTCCTTTATTTTTGGAAAGTTTTTCCAGAAAAAAAATAATTTAGAAGAGAATGGAAACTTACTGCTGTCATATTTTAACATGAACAAGAAAATGGCAAGAATAAACAAAAACAGTCCAGTTGAAAATATTTAAGATCCAAAGATTTCCATTTGCATCCTCTAAGTGACAAAGACAAGGTTTTGCATCTGGTGTCTGTATACTAAATGAATTTTTCGCTGTCTACTCCTTAAATGCAATTCTGATTGTGCAGCCTTAAGAAATAACAGCTAAGTGAATGAGCAGGATGCGATATTTCATGTACTATTCCCACTTTGGGATTGTCATATTGCATCTGCGGGATTAAATGTTTTAAGAAGTTGTCAAATTTAATTGGCGAGTTTGCACAGTTCTGGTTTACTGGATACATCACACACCAAGATCTTTTTCTTTTATCACTTTATGTTAACTCTATGATTTTAATATTGCCATCTGTGAACAAAGCCTACGGAATTAAAAAAACAGCTTTAGTAAATTAAAATCTTAACTGATGCATAATTTGAAGATTTTAACATTGTTTATTTGATGTTTGGTGTATTTATCTTTCTTTTCTTATGGCAGGTATCATATCTTGTACATGTTCAGCACAGCAGAATGCCCTATAAACACTTCAATAGGCTTAAAGACTAAAAAAAGAAGAAAAAAATTTATAACATCAACAGCAGACACGCACTCCTTTTAAGAATAAGGGCAAATGCTTCAAATAAATGCTTCAAATGAAATCTAACTTTCTTCCCTACATAGGAAGCCTGCACAGTCTAAGACCTAACACTCCATCTCTCATTCTACTCCCTAAATTTTCTTGCACAGTCTCACACATCTCGGCTCTTCTGTTTTTCACATGTGTGGCTTTTCTTCAGATCTTGACTCAAATGACACATCCACAAAAGGCACAGAAGTTCTTTCCAAACATCATAAATTGGCCCCGTCCAGTTATTGTTAATCATTCCCCCCAAAATGTTATCAATAATAATAATATATTTAATCATTCCCCCCAAAATGAATTATCAATAATAATAATATATTTAAAATATTGTTTCTTTATACATTATATGTTTACCTACAAAATGTGAGTTTCATAAGGACAGGGATCATGATTTTTTGTTTGCTTGGTTTGTTTTTGTTTTTCTGACAGTGCAGATCCAGCATTTGGTAGAATGCTGGAGAGTAGTTGTGGAGGTAGTAGTGATAGAAGGAGGATGAAGGGAAGAAATCATAAAATTGTTTAAAAATAAAAATAACGCTTTGAATAGCTAAATAGCTAGAATGTTCTGAGCGCTCTATGAACCAGGCACTGTGCCAGGGGATTTTCATTATCTTATTTAGTTGTTAAAACAATTATCGGAGGTAGATGCAACTATTACCTAAGGTTGGTAGAAGAGAACTTGAGGCTTAGGGAGGGTAAGCCACTTGCATAGGGCCACAAAATTAATCAAGTTGGTGCCAGGATTCACTTTGGCCATCTGATATCAGAGCCCATGTGAAAGTGGTTGTTAAATAAGTGAATGGTTGTTAAATGAATGTGTGACTAAAGGAGGGAAGTAGAAAGGAAGGAAAGAAGGGAGGAAGGGAAAGAAAGAAGGAAAGAAAGACATGCTGCCTATACTAACGGTAACTTGGCAAACCATGTTTTTTAATGAATTCAGACCAAATACCTAATGACTTGAATAATCTATCTTTTTAAACTGTGAGTTCTGACAATGAGAGATTGAAAGACTTTCCAAATACGTTTCAGGTGAAAATAATACTCTTAACTGGTGCAGCTATTTTCACTACCAATGACTATTATAGATAACTTCTGAGAATCAACATTGTGAATGAGGCTGCACTGTGCCTAACAGTAAAACAACTGTAGCTATTTCCCTAAGGCCCATGATCGGTGGAACATTTCCACCCAGCCTGGAGGAATGCAATAATAACAGTAGCAATAATAATTAATAATAATAATAATAATAATTGAATTAGTGTTTGTATGTACCAGTTTTGTACTGAGCACCTTAATTCTGCATAATCTTCTTTAACCCTCCTGCAGTCCTAGGAGGTGAGACAGAATCACACAGCCCTCAGGGTCAATGGAACTTGAACCCAGGATTCAGATGCAGACATTTGACTCCAGATCTGTAGATTTTGCAAAGTCACTCTCCAGAGGTCTTATATCATCTCTGTATAAAGTTGAAACCATGGAAATAGGGAGAGTTAATAGGAATTATGAGGTTTATAGGTAGGCATTATACATTGGTTACCTCAATGAATCTTCACAATTTGCAATATTTCTATTTGACAAGGGGGGGACAATGAAACTCACAGAAGCTGAGTAACTTGCTTAAGTTTATCCAGCTAGTAAATGGTAGGATCAGGATTTGATCCCAGGGCTGTGCGTCTCCAAAGCCCATGGTCATTTTTTTTAAGCCACAATATTTCATGGAGCTTATTGTATATTGCAGGCTTAAGAGAAAGGAGAAGCAGCAGGTTTTCTCTATAGTCCCCAGTAATTATCTTAATGCTAACTCTGGTATAATTCTGAAGAGCTAAAATGGCTTGATTTACTTCTCTCGAAATTGTTATTTTTTAAGATGGGTGATATCTGTGAGTGCAATAGCTGTTATGGAATGACTATTCTGAACAAGAGGCTCTTCTCTAGGAGTGGTACCCTGCATCTTAAAAGTATATAACACAGTTTCCCTTTGAATTAGTTTATTCCAGAAAAGCATTATTTATTGTAACAACTATATATTTTCACACTGATAATAAATGATGTACCATTTGTAATAAGACTTTGGAAAGAGAGGAATGTATAAGCTCAAATGTGTAAATTTGGAAATTTGGCTAAAATCTAAAAAATCTCTTCTGTAGCTATAGTACTATGATATTATGGACTGAATATATTATGTCTAATCTAAATCATGAGTTATAGTTTATTAAGCAGCTCATATTATATTCACCATAAAGTAATTAAATAGTTTGACCTTGAGCTATCATTCTTTGAGGATATTTAATAACATAAAAAAAAGACTTCCTGCTGCCAAGGATTAAAGAAAAAAAAAGAAAAATAATAATGTAAAAAAAAAAAAAGACAATGTCATGCTCTGACATACATGGGTCCTGTTAAAGCACACTAAATATGGCCTGAGAAGGACTCCATACTTCTATATTTGAGTCCTTGTGGATGAACCATAAACTAGCTTATTAGGCAGAAAAAATTGAAAACTTAACTTAGTAGTGTGGACCTGTAACAATAACTGAGTGTTGGCCCATCCCAGTGGCCGTACTTCAACCACTCATCAATTGCTGAGTGTTCAGACTAGGTTCAAATAATGCAGGTGCTGAGGTGTAACCAATCCAGCTGTTCTACACCTCACTTCCAATTTCTGTATGTCATTTCTCTTTTTTTTGTCTATAAATCTTCTTCTGCTATGTGGCTGCAATGGAATCTCTGAGAATTTTCTGTGATTCAGGGGGCTGCCCAATTCACAAATCATTCATTGATCAATTAAACTCCTTTAAATTTAATTCAGCTGAAGTTTCTATTTTATCATTCTTTGCCTAAAGATTGCCTCACAATCAAAGAAGGAGGGTGGGGGAGTGAAAAACACAATAAAATATATGCTATCTTTATTGCTGCCTAGTCTTAAGCTATCATCTATAAAGAAGATGCTTAGAGTTGTGTCCTGAACTGAAGAGAGAGTCTACCTGTATTAGCCTGTTTTCACACTGCTGATAAAGACGCATGCGAAACTGGGCAATTTACAAAAGAAAGAGGTTTATTGGACTTACAGTTCAACATGGCCTGGGGGGCCTCACAATCATGGTGGAAGGCAAGGAGGAGCAAGTCACATCTTACGTGGATGACAGCAGGCAAAGAGAGCTTGTTCAGGGAAACACCTGTTTTTAAAACTGTTAGATCTCATGAGACTCATTCACTGTCATGAGAACAGCACAGGAAAGACCAGCCCCCATAATTCAATCACCTCCCACTGAGTTCTCCCATGACATGTGAAAATTATGGGAATTACAATTCAAGATGAGATTTGTGTGGGGACACAGAGCCAAACCACATCATTCCACCCTTGGCCTCTCCCAAATCTCATGTCCTCACTTTTCAAAATCAATCATGCCTTTCCAACAGTCCCCCAAATTCTTAACTCATTGCACCATTAACTCAAAAGTCCACAGTCCAATGCCTCATCTGAAACAGGGCAAGTCCCTTCCACTTATGATCCTGTAAAATCTAAAACAAGTTAGTTACTTCCTAGATACAATGGGGGTACAGGAATTGGGTAAATACAAAGTGGCTACAGGCCCCATTCAAGTTCAGAATCCAGAAGGACAGTCAAATCCTGAGGCTCCAAAATGATCTCCTTTGGCTACATTTCTCACATCTGGATCACACTGATGCAAGAGGCAGGTTCCCATGGTCTTGGGCAGTTCCTCCCCTGAGGCTCTGCAGGGGACAGCCTCCCTGTCTGCTGATTTCACGGGCTGCGGTTGAGTGTCTGGGGCTTTTCCAGGTGCACAGTGCAAGCTGTCAGTGGATTTGCCATTCTGGGGTCTGGAGGATGATGGCCTTCTTCTCACAGCTCCACTAAGGTATACCCCAGTAGGGACTCTGTGTGGGAGCTCTGACCCCACATTTCCCTTCTGCACTGCCCTAGCAGAGATCCTCCATGAGAGCCCACCCCTGCAGCAAACTTCTGCCTGGACATCCACGTATTTCCATACATCCTCTGAAATCTAGGTGTAGGTTCCCAAACCTCAATTCTTGACTTCTGTGCACCCACAGGCTCAACACCACATGGAAGCTGCCAAAGTTTAGGGCTTACACCCTCTGATGCCACAGCCTGAGCTCTATGTTGGACCCTTTCAGCCATGGCTGGAGTGGCTGGGACACAGGGCATTAAATCCCTAGGCTGCACATAGCACAGGTACCCTGGGCCCAGCCAACAAAACCACTTTTTCCTCATAGGCCTCTGGGCTTGTGATGGGAAGGGCTGCCTTGAAGACCTCTGACATGGCCTGGAGACATTTTCTGCATTGTCTTGGGGATTAACATTTAGCTCCTCATTGCTTATGCTAATTTCTGCAGAGGGCTTGAATTTCTCCTGAGAAAATGGGATTTTCTTTTCTATCACATTGTCAGGTTGCAAATTTTCCAAATGTTTATGCTCTCCCCCCTTATAAAACTGAATGCCTTTAACAGCACCCAAGCCACCTCTTGAATGCTTTGCTGCTTAGAAATTTCTTCCACTAGATACCCTATATCGTTTCTCTCAAGTTCAAATTTCCACAGATCTCTAGGGCAGGGGCAAAATGCCACCAGTCTCTTTGATAAAACATAACAAGAGTCCAGTTTGGTCCAGTTCCCATCAAGTTTCTCATCTCCATCTGTGACCACTTCAGCCTGGACTTTATTGTTCATATCATTATCAGCATTTTTGTCAAAGCCATTCAACAAGTCTCTAGGAAATTCCCAACTTTCCCACATTTTCTTCTGAGCCCTCCAAATTTTTCCAACCTCTGCCTGTTACATCATTCCAAAGTCACTTCCACATTTTTGGGTATCTTTTCAGCAGTACCCCCCTCTACTGGTACCAATTTACTGTGTTAGTCCATTTTCATGCTGCTGATAAAGACATACCCAAAACTGGGCAATTTACAAAAGAAAGAGGTTTATTGGACTTACAGTTCCACACGGCCTGGGAAGCCTCATAATCATGGTGGAAGGCAAGGAGGAGCAAATCATATCTTATGTGGATGGCAGCATGCAAAGAGAGCTTGTGCAGGGAAACTCCCATTTTTAAAACCATTGGATCTCATGAAGCCCATTCACTATCACAAAAACAGTGCAGGAAAGACATGCCCCCATAATTTAATCACCTCTCACCGGGTTCCTCCCATGACATGTGGAAACTGTGGGAATTACAATTCAAGATGAGATTTGGATGGGGACACAGCCAAACCATATCACTACCTAAGCCCATTCTAGTATGAAACAAAGAGGAAAAATTCTGATTCCTATTATTAGCCAGTTATATAAATTTGGGTAACTTTTATTTGTCACAGCACTTCCTCATCTATCAAATGTTTCCTCATCTATCAAATGGAACAATAGGATTACTTTCCAAATAGGATTGGTACATAACACCTGAAGCCGGAAATTTTGCCTGACCCCTTCACGGGCAGGACCTGGAGTGTATGGACACTGGCAGGGGCGAACTACACTCACTCAAACCTGCTGCACTCAACCCCTCACAGGAGGAACAGATGCAGAAGCCTAGGTGATCACTTTTGGGCACTGGCAGAAACAAATTGTATACCGGCCCCACAGCAGCATCTAGGGGGGTGCCTGTGATCCCTGAAGCCCCAGAAGCAATGTTACAGTCAATGCTCTTTTAGCTTTGCCATCCACAGGTGGCTTAAGTGTTGACAGCTCAATGGAAGGTTAGCGTGACAGCCTTTTGCACCTGCACCCACGTTCTTGTCTGGTGTCTAGGAGGAATGAGGTCACACAAACAAATTGGAGACGGTAAATGCAGGGGCTTTTATTGTCAAAGAAAGTGGCTTTCAGAGTGAGAGGGAAGGGGAGCTGGAAAGGGGACAGAGCTGTGAGGTAATCTTCTGAAGCTATGCCATTAAGCCATCCCTGTGAAGTCAAGCTGCTTCTCTGCGACATCGAATTGTAGTCTTTAATGCCCAGCTGCTCCTCTTCTTCTCCTCCCTCTGGCAGCAGAGCCTGGGGTTTTTATGGGCACAGGTTTAGGGCTCAGGGTAGGCCATGGGTGGTTTCGGAAAAAGCAACATTTGAGTGGGAAAACAGGAATGTATGTTCTCACTTTGGGCCGAGGTTCCAGGCCTGAGGGTGGGGCCCTCGCTGCAGACCCACCCTCTTCTGCCCAGAATTTCCCTGTCTTCTGTCTCTTTCATGACCACTCTGTAATGGAAGAAATTGTTAAAAGTATTATTTTACATTTTCTTCCTTTGAATCCCCAAATGTTGTAGCATGAGGGCAGAGCCCCTGTTTTATTTATCTCTGTACCCTCAGTATCTTAAGGCTGTCAATGAATATTTGCTGCAGCATGGTATATAGCAGTCAGTTTAGACCTTAGCATGCATCAGATTCACCAGATTAGCTTGTTAAATAAATAGATTCCTAGGTTGTACTCCTAGACTTTCTGATCAGTTCTGTGGTGAGGCCTGACAATTTGTATATCTCACAATTTCCTAAGTGATGTTGCTGCTACTGGTCTGGCAACTATAATTTGAGGACCACTTACATGTGGCAAGAAATTAAATTGGCATTCAAGTCAAATATACTGTATTAAAACTTCACTATAATACTTGGTAGTATTTTTAAACTTTGTAAGTCACTTAAATATTTTTGTAGTACCACTCCTCGCCTACAAGAAAAAGTGCACATTCAGTATTAAATCCAGTTTTCTCACAATCCCAACAAATTATCTATGCTTTCCATGTCCTAAGATTGGGTGACGTGAGATAATCCCATTCCACTCCTGTCGGCAGTAACTTTGAAAGGCCCTATTCCTCCTCTGTCCTTCTCCTGACTGCTGATATATAACTAGAAATCCTGCTCACTATACCCAGACAGCCCAAATTCCTGCTCTGTTCTAACCATCCCCAGTTCCTGGATGAAATTTTCATCATATCTATGCCTTCTTTTTCAATTTGCATTTAATTCTTAACATAACCCTGGCTCAAAATTTGTTACCCACTCAGAGGTCATCTTATCCCTGGAACTGTGAAAGGTACTGTACTTTGGTAAATACAACACCTTTTTGAAAAGTATACAGTCTAGTGAATTCAAGAGAAAGGTCAAAGCTTAAGTAAATGAAACCGAGTGTTATCTATACAATGATATTTGACATAAGAAGAGTCTTTGAAATTCCAGGAAGAGCGTAAAGAGAAAAAGCAAAATGCCCTTCAGGACAGACACATAAAAGGGAACCACGTGTCTTTAGACGGCAGAAAGAAAGAAGTGCACTTTGATACACTATACTATTAATTGTTGTACTGGTTAGTCATTCAGACAGAGTTCAAATCACTTCTGAAATTTTGAAAAAAGTAGACTTTATCTCTGGCCCAATTTACCTGCAATTATTTTGAGACAGTGTAAGATTTTTTTAAGACTGTGAAGATTACCAACATCATAAACTTGTTTCTCTTCTATCACGCAAGAATAGGCTCAGCTTAGTTGGAGACATGTAGTTTAAAATTCATCATTTCGCTGTATAGTTATGACTGTGCAAAAGAGGTGTTTGCATATCGTGGGTATTTTTTCCATTGTTTTGCAAAAATTCTTAACCAAGTTATAAAGAGATGAAAAGCTATTTTGGTCTGTATTTGAAAATCTCTATATTAGAGCACATTTATTATATATGTAAATAATAATAAAATAAATTTCATTGTTTCTGTTTTTTACTTTTTCCTCCTACTACCATTTTCTTACAACAGAGCCCAACATAATTATGGCTATTCATTTAAAAAGGTTTGGAGATGGTAATATCCAGTGAAGTGAGATAGACCTCAGCAAAAGAAAATATCCACATCTGCAAACAACTGGTAGGACACATGTTAATGAGTTGTTTCTGTGGTCCCAGTGCCTTAAATGTGTTCAGGATCCAGATCTAAAATGCAATGTGCTTTTGAACACTAAAAGTGACAGGGAAAAATCTGGCTGGCTTATCACTGGTGAAAACAGGTGCACACCATCTCTTTCATTTCATTGACATGCATTCTGCACCGTTCATCAATCTGATTTTTTCTTCTCTAGCCTAACCTTTTGGTGACAGTAAACATGACTTGACAGAGGGTCCAACAAAGAAATTACATGATCTTTAACCTTTTCTGGTTTGTGACAGGTTTGGGACACATCTGGACTAATCCATCAGGGAGGGAAGATTTCTTTAGAATTATAATATGACAGTGATCTTTAGGAGCAAACAGGCATGTGTTTGTGTAAAGTCCCTTTCAGTTAAATCTAAATGAACAGAAAATAATGATAATGTTCAGCCTAAAGAAGCCCATTTTCCTAGGGTAAAAGGAACCTTCCTTCTCAAATGAAAGGCAATAGTAGTCCAGCATACATTAAAAAAACAAAAATGTAGCATCTACTGGGAAAATTGTTTATAAATTGGTTCTTATGGATTTATTATTGAATATAGATATGTATGTAAATGAGAAATCAGACACTGTAGGCAACTGTGGAATTTAGTCATGTGCAGAGTTAGGATCATTAATTGTAAATATGCATTTTTGTAAATATATCTGTAGGTGAAAATGTATTTATACATGACAAACTTTTTAAACTATCTATTTCCACAAAACTATTTGTCCAATATAATTGGATGACTAGCAATGCAGCTACTCCCTAGTTTTGAAATAAAAGAGAAGAAATAGAATCAAGTATAAACACTTACAGTTATCCTATGCCCTGGTGCAAAAAAATGGGTCTTTTCTAATCTCTTTGTTTTTTTTTTTTTTATCAGAATGATTTACATATGAATTTTATTCTGAACTAGAGAAAAAACTATGAAAATCCAGCTCAGTGATCTCTCAGAAAAAGTAGGAAAAATAAGGCATTTTACTCCTATCAAACACTATACTGGTTTAAAATGCTTTTACTCATTTTGGCATATAACTTTACATATTGAACTCCCAAACCACAATTAAACAGAATTTTCCTATCCCTCATTCCCTTTACATTTTGCCTGACTGTCCCAGAAGACTAAAGAATAAACTGATAATCTCTACTGTCTTATATTCTGAGATAACGGAAGTCCCTCCATTTTTTTAATAGGAAACATCCAGACCTTCTTTTGTTTTAACCTTCAAAGGAAAACATTAAATTCCTACATGTGTGCTTACAATAATGATTTTAGTAACATTTTGGGTGGTGAATGGAGATAATATTTGAGCTGCTTAGCAATTTAATCCCTCAGTAAATGACAGGAAAAATATTCCTATGGTGTGGAATACTTGGTAGAGGTGCTTTGCCAGCCTAAAACAAAATGTAGCCACAATTATTTCCTGATTATATAGATTTGTAGCTGAAATAAATAGATGTTTCCCATTATTATCTAGTAGAATTAATAGGGATCCTTTAAAAATATACCTACCACATGACAAAGTTACTTTTTATAAGTTCCTACTATGTTTCTGTGATGTCACATATCCAACTGTAGGTTAGTTCACGATGTTCTTCAGCTCCTTTCGGCAGATGATTTTTAAGATGTATTTTATAAATAAATATTTTAGGCCTCAGATCTCACCTCTCAGTTTCAAATGAAGGCTTTGTTTGGATACTGTCATTGATTTAAATCAAACACTTGTAAACTATTATTTAAGCACATGCAGAGTTTTCTAAACTACTGTTTGAGTCATAAAAAGCTCCTTTATTCCATTTTATTTAGAATTTGTAAAATTATATACTACTTTTTAAAGTCAAAACGAGTTTCTAATTACTTTCCTACAGTTGGCTTCTAACATACAGTGAGTAATATTTCTTGTTAGCTAAAATTAAGTTTAAAAATCAGTAACAAGTCTACAGAGTAGTAGAAGATTTTCATTTATAAACATATCTTCATGAAATGTAGGTTCTCAGCCTAGCAAAGGCTTGGTGGAAAGCAGCCAGGGTGTTATAGGGGACATATTTCCAGGGATAGCAGCAAGAGATTAGCAAATCTTGGCATTTTTCCTAGAATTTATCCTGAGCAGTTTAAGGAAAAATAAATGTGGCTATACACAGACTTTGGTGATAGGGCATGGTGTATTAAGTAAGGCTAAGAGATTGGTTGAAGATTACATATTGACTAGCCCTTTGGTGACAATATCAGGTAAGGGAATTAGGGAAATCTTGGAAGTCTCCAGGTGTGGCAACTAACCAGGGGCATTGAAAACACTACAGAAAACTCCACATGGGCCTGGAATATTTCTGTTGCATTCACCTTTTTAAACCTAGTTCAGTACTGCATGTAGTGTTGGCAAAGATGAGTGAAAGGGAGGTAAAATTTAATACCTCCATAATCTCCTCCATGATTGCTCTTATACACTTGGAGCCACCCCAAATAAACAGAGCGCCTATGGAAGACTAGTCTTCTTGCCAAGCAAAGGACTTAAAAATAGTCCTTTAGACCTAAGTCCCCCTTCATAGATATTCTGAAGCTTTCAACAATGATAAAGTAGATGCTCAGGAAATATTTCTCAACTGAATAAAAATGTTAATGAGTGGGTAAAATGAGTGTGGGGATGTTGGGCCAAACTTCAGTTTTCTAATTTAAAATGATCTAACTTTTAAAGCTTAGGATTTCTCCTGGGTGTAGTGAGAGGGTAGGGTAATGGTGTGCTTATAAATGTTTTCACAAATGGATGGTGAACCCACGTGACAATGGTCAACTCAGTCATTTGGGCTGAATTAATAGCTATGAGCCACCATAGCGTGTTTGACATACTCAGAATCTGTTTTCAAGTATGTAGCATCAACAAATCAAATTACACCAAGGTATTTATAAGAATTTTTCAAAAGCTTAGAAAAGACTTTGATAGTTACCTAATGTATAGTAAAAATACCTCCTTAGATAGAGGAAGGAGAATTGCTGTGTTAAGAATAATAACACTGCATAGTGATATATAAAAAAGGAAGGGAACAAAATTTCATAGGAGGTAAACCAATTAACTGAGAATTTCTTATTTTCTGCTAATGGCAGTCTGCACAGCAAGGAAAGCCAACAAATTATATCGGGACCCGAGAACTAAATCTAATATAGCTGCTACTCAAGTTTTTGGTTAAGGAAAATATGCTTTGTCAGTGTACATCCAGTGTCTGACTAGTGTATTAATGGTGAAAAGGAAAAGGATACGTAATAATTAGGCAATCCTAAAGTTGGTAGTGGTTGACCATTGGCATAATTTAACTTACCAAAGACATTTTAATGGTTTTTTTTTTTCCCTAGAGAAGATTCAAGAATTAATTATACAAATGATATGCAAGCTCAGAAAGAAATTGCACACAGTACCTGCAATATCCAGCTAGTCATAAAAATTTCCAGATTTGCTTTTTGGAGTTAATCTAGAAAAATTCCAGATATGTGTATTCTGTCAGAGATTAGAGACTTCTTTTCTTAGACTATATCATGTGATAAAGAGACTTTCATTGGTAGAATGGCAATTTCTCCTTAGAGGCTTTATGCCTCTTCTGAATTAATGCTTTTGACAAATAGATGGAAATCATCTTAAATCTTTGTCTTTTGGGGTTTAAATGAAGATCATCTATACATTGTAAAAGAAGGATGTCACGATGAAATTTTATACTCTTTAGGTCTTGATTAAGAGAAGTAGAAGGGGGCTTCTGTAAATAATTGATGTATAATAGACCTGGCATGTGTTGATTTTTCTATGACAGGGCAAACAGATAGTGAATGTTCAAATCTAGAGGGACAATAAAAGGACATAGCACAAGTACACAACAGCAAAGTAGATGGATTAGACAGTACTCAGAACAAACTAATATTTGATTTTGAGACCACTGAAAAATAGTGGATCACAATTTTGTTTATAATACTAAAATCTTGCACAAACATGTATCTATGCATACTAGATTTTTTTTCTATGAGTAATACAGTTGTGTTACAAAGGCTAGTAGAAGGAATAGAGGGATAACTTTTTGCTAAACATACCACAGTAAATCCAGACCTTCTTTTGTTTTAACCTTCAAAGGATATTGGGCAGGACTGGGTAGAGGATGAGATAAATCATTTATTACTTAGATGGGATCAGCGCCTAATAATTTCAAGATATCAGTATACTCTTTGGCCTAGAAGATACCAGTAGCCTCAAGTAGTCCCTCAAGTTGTGATTGGGTTAAGTATCCAAGAATGAAAAAATAAACATCCCCTTGAACTATTAGTGTATGGTGCATGGCTCACATACAAGAGATTTCAGGTATTTCAGGAAACAGTCCACCTAGAAGACGCTCGATTTGAAAGCTACCACATGAGTAGGTTGCAAACATTTTCTCCCATTTTGTAGGTTGCCTGTTCACTCTGATGGTAGTTTCCTTTGCTGTGCAGAAGCTCTTTAGTTTAATTAGATCCCATTTGTCAATTTTGGCTTTTGTTGCCATTGCTTTTGGTGTTTTAGACATGAAGTCCTTGCCCATGCCTATGTCCTGAATGGTAATGCCTAGGTTTTCTTCTAGGGTTTTTATGGTTTTAGGTCTAACATTTAAGTCTTTAATCCATCTTGAATTGATTTTTGTATAAGGTGTAAGGAAGGGATCCAGTTTCAGCTTTCTACATATGGCTAGCCAGTTTTCCCAGCACCATTTATTAAATAGGGAATCCTTTCTCCATTTCTTGTTTTTGTCAGGTTTGTCAAAGATCAGATAGTTGTAGATATGTGGCATTATTTCTGACGGCTCTGTTCTGTTCCATTGATCTATATCTCTGTTTTGGTACCAGTACCATGCTGTTTTGGTTACTGTAGCCTTGTAGTATAGTTTGAAGTCAGGTAGTGTGATGCCGCCAGCTTTGTTCTTTTGGCTTAGGATTGACTTGGCAATGCGGGCTCTTTTTTGGTTCCATATGAACTTTAAAGGGCTAATATCCAGAATCTACAATGAACTCCAACAAATTTACAAGAAAAAAACAAACAACCCCATCAAAAAGTGGGCGAAGGACATGAACAGACACTTCTCAAAAGAAGACATTTATGCAGCCAAAAAACATATGAAAAAATGCTCACCATCACTGGCCATCAGAGAAATGCAAATCAAAACCACAATGAGATACCATCTCACACCAGTTAGAATGGCAGTCATTAAAAAGTCAGGAAACAACAGGTGCTGGAGAGGATGTGGAGAAATAGGAACACTTTTACACTGTTGGTGGGACTGTAAACTAGTTCAACCTTTGTGGAAGTCAGTGTGGCGATTCCTCAGGGATCTAGAACTAGAAATTCCATTCGACCCAGCCATCCCATTACTGGGTATATACCCAAAGGACTATAAATCATGCTGCTATAAAGACACATGCACATGTATGTTTATTGCAGCATTATTCACAATAGCAAAGACTTGGAACCAACCCAAATGTCCAACAATGATAGACTGGATTAAGAAATTGTGGCACATATGCACCATGGAATACTATGCAGCCATAAAAAAGGATGAGTTCATGTCCTTTGTAGGGACATGGATGAAATTGGAAATCATCATTCTCAGTAAACTATCCCAAGAACAAAAAACGAAACACCGCATATTCTCACTCATAGGTGGGAATTGAACAATGAGAACACATGGACACAGGAAGGGGAACGTCACACTTTGGGGACTGTTGTGGGGTGGGGGGAGGGGGGAGGGATAGCATTGGGAGATATACCTAATGCTAGATGACGAGTTGGTGGGTGCAGCGCACCAGCATGGCACATGTATACATATGTAACTTACCTGCACATTGCGCACATGTACCATAGAGCCTAAAGTATAATAATAATAATAATAATAATAATAAAATAAAAAAAATAAAAAAATAAAGTTAAAAAAAAAAAGAAAGCTACCACAGAGGAATCTCTCAATAATAAATTTGTTTGGATGTTATCACAAAGGAAGAACGAATGTTGGCTCATGGGAAGGTTGAGAGGTATTGTTACATGCTGAGTGATGGGGATAGTCTGAGGAGTATTTGAAAATGCTAACACTCCAATAGTCTGAAGATTCCTAAGAATGTCACAAAAATAGTGATAGGACAGAATAGTACCCATGCTATTTAGAAAGTTTTGCTTCTGCCTCTCTATTATTAGAGATGGTTCTCTTTTATGGTTTAATAGAGTCATTGGAAATTGTGTGCTACAGTCTCCCTCGGAGTCCCTTTCATAACATTTAGAAACTTTTATTTAGTTCTTTTCTCCTTTTTATTAAGATGAAGCAATTAATATTTCAGTTACCTTTTTGCTTACAAACCCAGCAAAAGACTTGTTGAACATGAGACTTTTATTGTTTCTTAAGGCTGTGGGAATTTGGCATTCAGCTGCTTTATTTTGAAATCTGTAAGTTTAGTTTGAGGGTTGTTTTTTTCTATCTAAATTATCTTCAGTGCATTCAGCCAAAGGCTGAAGTTTGTATTGTAGAGTGATCTGCCATCCAATATTTTGTTTACATACAAAATCTACAATTTCTGGTTTTAGGCCACCTACAAAAATGTTGCGGAGGGTAGTGGAAATGTCAGCATTGGGGCCTAATGCTGCATATTATCTAAAGGCACGAATTAGTCTATCTCTGAGTTCTGTGGTTTTACAATTTTGCTGTTTGCAAGAGTGAACCAATATGCAATTTCAGTTTACTGGGCAAGACCTGAGATATATTCTTTAAAATAGATTGTCCCAACTTTTGTGCCCTAATATATTCCATTTCATTAAGGTTTATTGCATTACATTTTAAGTCCTCCTCGGAACCCTGCAATTAGGCTTTTCCAAGAAACTTTTGCATCTCCTGGCCCCACCTAAAAACGCACTTAATCAATAGAGGTCAGGGAGGCCTTAGTATATGTATCCAAGACAAATCTGAATGTTTCAGTGAACCTTTTTTTCCTTTCTGTCCTGGGATCTGTGAAGTTCTTAACAATGCCTCAGGGATATATATATATATGATTAGGGTTTTAAGTTCATGACTAGGAATCTTCTTCATAGGAAGCTTAAAATTTTAATGAATGTTTCAGGAGAAAGAGGGAAAGAATGACTAAGAAGTCCATGGAGGATGAATTAAATTTGTGGGTGAAGAAGGAAGTAAGAGAAAGGTGTGATACAAGTAAGAAAGTAGAACTGAATTTACCTCTTTTCTCTTCCATCTCTAGGGAGTCTTTTAGGGAAGCACAAATGCATTTCAGATGGTATTTGAAAGCTTTCTCATACCAATTAAGAAATGCAGACAATTTAACAGTCCGAATTTTATTTCTGTATGTTTTGAGGTTCCTCTCAAATGTA
This sequence comes from Pongo pygmaeus, assembly GCF_028885625.2. NCBI lineage: Eukaryota > Metazoa > Chordata > Mammalia > Primates > Hominidae > Pongo > Pongo pygmaeus. Next base: position 157,741,782 of record NC_072373.2, on the reverse strand, counting down.
TACTCCTGTTCATATTTTAAAGTTCCAAAAATTTTCCATTATAATTTGAAACTTTCTCCAAAGTGAAATTACCTTATTTAGTGACAGGCATGCATAAATTAGTAAAATAGAAGTCACAGTAATATTAATGGAGGCATAGGCAAAATAGAAGAAAGCTCTTATAAGGTTTTGAAAGTGGCTCAAGAGCTGTTTGTTTACAGTGCACCAGTCTAATGAGATCTTCTGAACTTGGAGCTGGCTCTAATATGAGCTTACAGGCCATATGTCTATCTTCTCACTGTTGACTTCCTTTTATAGACAAACAAGACTCAAGAAACTGTACAAACAGATGACAGAAGAAATGCCAAAAGTCAAATTTTATAAGGTAAAACATAATGTGGTTAAAAAGTCAAAAGCCTAGACATCAAACATAAATTTAAAATTACAGGACTGAATGAAATATTTAGAGATCAGATTCAACACAAATTTATCTTTTGTCTCAGAATATTTGGCCTTGCACAGGTGGATTTTTAGGCAGTGTCACATGTGCACACTATTACTGAGTTAGAGGACTTGTTCTGCAGCAATAGATGTTTTAGCTGAATTTTCGTGGAATTTTCACTTCTGTTGATGCCTACCAGCCACTGAGTACCAGGAACATACTCATAATCAAACAAAATTAGATGCATCAAGAAAGAATGAACTGCAGAGGAACATCAGGAGTCTCTCAGAGTTGTAGGAATGGCCTCGAAGCTTTGAGCATGGACTGGAAGATTTTAAAGCTTGAGGAAGCAAGAATCAGTTCTGAATTTGATGTCAAAAAGTGTGTGTAATATAGTGGCTTGGCATCTTAAGAACTTATATCTGAAGCAACCAAGATTCCCTTCAGTAGGTGAGTACATAAACAAGTTGCAGTACATCCAGGTAATGGAATGCTATTTAGCACTAAAAAGAAATGAACTCACTATATCATAAAAGAAAATGGAAGAAACTTAAGGGTATATTACTAAGTGAAACAAGCCAATCTAAAAAGGCTATATGCTCTGTGATTCCAACTGTATCACATTCTAGAAAAGGCAAAATGCTGGAGACATACAAAATATCAGCTGTTGCCAGTAATTAGTGGGGTGAGAGGGATGAATAGGCAGAGCCCAGATTCTTTTTAGGGCAGTGAAAATACTCTGCATGATACTATACTAATGGTGAAATATATGTCATCATGCATTTGTCCAAACTAATAGTGAATCCTAATGTAAACTATAGACTTTGGGTGGTTATGATGTGTCAATGTAAGTTCATCAATTTGAACAAATGTACAGCTCTGATGGGGGGTGTTGATAATGAAGGAGGCTATGCATTTGTGAGGGCAGGGAGTATGTGATAAATCTGTACCTTCTGCTCAATTGTACTGTGAACCTAAAAAAAGTTTAAAAAGTAAAGTATATTTTTAAAAGTTAAAAAATTATACCCAGAGGGGTGGGAAGATTTAAAGGAAACTAGCAATAGTGAGACCCTATCTCTAAAAAAAAAATTTTAAAAATTAGACAGGCATGGTGGCACATACCTGAAATCCTAGCTACCTGGGAGACTGAGGTGGGAGGATCGCTTGAGCCTGGGATGTTGAGACTGCTGTGAGCTATGATCACAACACTGCACTGGGTAACAGAGTGACATCCTGTCTCATAAACAACAGCAACAACAAAGGAAACTAGCAATCAATCATTTAAGTTAGTGAAAGGGGGTATTTAAACCTTTTTGTGGCTGCAGAGTGACCTTGTCCTATTCTGAGTATTGCTCCTGTTCTGTCAGGTATATCATGGTCTGAATGTCAGCAAGGGTGCTCTTCATTTTCTCTGATTGTCAGAAAGGTATATTTTCAAATTATCACACTGTAATGTCATTCTTCAAATTAGGCTATAGAACTTTATTATAGGAGAAGACAACACTTTATCCCAATTTTTCATTAAGATAAAATCTCTTTGTAGTATCCAGTATGAGTTTATATAACACCAAATTTCTTATTACTTTTTAATTTCTTTATTTATTCTTATCATGTTCCAAGTACTTGTTTTAACCTTAAGAAGTATAATAAGTCAGGAAACAACAGGTGCTGGAGAGGATGTGGAGAAATAGGAACACTTTTACACTGTTGGTGGGACTGTAAACTAGTTCAACCATTGTGGAAGACAGTGTGGCGATTCCTCAAGGATCTAGAACTAGAAATACCATTTGACCCAGCCATCCCATTACTGGGTATATACCCAACGGATTATAAATCATGCTGCTATAAAGACACATGCACACGTATGTTTATTGTGGCACTATTCACAATAGCAAAGACTTGGAACCAACCCAAATGTCCATCAGTGATAGACTGGATTAAGAAAATGTGGCACATATACACCATGGACTACTAGGCAGCCATAAAAAATGATGAGTTCATGTCTTTGTAGGGACATGGATGAAGCTGGAAACCATCATTCTCAGCAAACTATCGCAAGGACAAAAAACCAAACACCGCATGTTCTCCCTCAAAGGTGGGAATTGAACAATGAGAACACTTGGACACAGGAAGGGGAACATCACACACTGGGGCCTGTCGTGGGGTGTGGGGATGGGGGAGGGATAGCATTAGGAGATATACCTAATGTAAATGACGAGTTAATGGGTGCAGCACACCAATATGGCAGATGTATACATATGTAACAAACCAGCACATTGTGCACATGTACCCTAGAACTTAAAATATAATAATAAATAAATAAATAAATAAATAAAAGAAGGAAGGAGTCTAGGTCCTTAGATAATTACATGAAGAGCCACCTTCCAACCTTGCATGGTACTGTGACATGAACAAGAAATTAACCTTTAGTGTTAAGCCACAGAGACTCAGAGGTTGTTTATTAAGCAGGTAGTTAGCCCTGACTAATAGAATCACAAACATTTCAGTATATTTCTTTTCTGTCTCTTTTCTAGGTACATATTGAATACAGTAATGGTCATATTGAAAGTATATCTTTGTATTTGAATTTTTTATTTAATATTATATCATAAGGTTTTTATCTCATTAAAAACTCTTTATACATGTAAAATAAGTATAATAATGTTTAAAACAAACAAAGCCAACAAACAAAAATTCTAGCTGTTCTAATGGAGCTTATCTTCCGGTGTTCTACTAAAAAAAGTAGAAAACAAGCAATTAATAACTAAATATACTTTGGATAATAATAAGTCCTATAAGGAAAATAAAGAAGTGTAAGTTGATTTATAGACACATGCACACGTATGTTTATTGCGGCATTATTCACAATAGCAAAGACTTGGAACCAACCCAAATGTCCAACAATGATAGACTGGATTAAGAAAATGTGGCACATATACACCATGGAATACTATGCAGCCATAAAAAATGATGAGTTCACGTCCTTTGTAGGGACATGGATGAAATTGGAAATCATCATTCTCAGTAAACTATCGCAAGAACAAAAAACCAAACACCGCATATTCTCACTCATAGGTGGGAATTGAACAATGAGAACACATGGACACAGGAAGGGGAACATCACACTCTGGGGACTGTTGTGGGGTGGGGGGAGGGGGGAGGGATAGCATTGGGAGATATACCTAATGCTAGATGACGAGTTGGTGGGTGCAGTGCACCAGCATGGCGCATGTATACATATGTAACTTACCTGCACATTGCGCACATGTACCATGAAACCTAAAGTATAATAATAATAATAATAATAAAAGAAAAAAAAAAAGAAGTGTAAGTTGATAGAGGGCTTCAGAGTGGGGTTTGGGAGTGATGTGTTATTTTGAAGATTCAGTAGAATTGTCTTCTCTGACATGGTGACTTTGAGCAAAGGTCTGAATGAAGGAAAGGAGTAAGCCTTTTGAAGATCTAAGGAAATAGATAGTCTTGCAATCCTGGAGAACAGGATAAATGCCAGTGTGGCTAGAGCAGAATGAGATGGAGAGTCTTATAAGATGAGGTCAGAGAAAGAAGCAGGACCTAGATCACATGGGGTCTGTAGAGCATGATAAAGAGTTTGGATTTTGCTTTTTAGTCATGAGAGGTTATGGGAGGCCATAGGAGTTTTTGAGTAGAATATTGACATAATATGATTTAAGTTTTTAGTAGATTATTCTGGCTTCTGTGTGTAAAGTTGGAAATTGGTGGTATGAGTGAAAGCAAGGAATAGGAATCTGCTGCGATAATCAACATGAGAGGTGACAGTGACTTGACTAGGATGATGATAGAGTTCCTTTGGTGTGCTTGTAGAAAGGATGTGACTTGAAGCTAGGGTCACAGGGCTTAGAATAGATTTTATGTAACTATAAAGACGAATAAAGGATGATTCTTGAGTTTTGAGACAAAGAAGCTGAATAATAGTGGAACCATTTTAGAATGGGGGAAACAAAACAAGGGGTGGGTTTTGAAGGAAATCAAGAGCTTTGTTTTGGAAGTGCTATGTTCAAAATGCTTCTTGGAAATCCATATGTAGCTATCAAATAAACTCAGGGGAAAGGGAGGAACTGGGGATACACTGGGGCCATCAGTATGTAGATGAGAACAGTGTTAAAACTATGAACAGAGAAGATCAACTAGGGAATAAGTGTAAATAGACCAAAAGAGTACTAAGTTCTGGGCACTGCAAAATTTATAATTCAAAAAAAGGGAAGATTCCAGCAAAGGACATAAGATGGAGTAGTAGTAAGGTATGAAATAATCCAGAGAACGTGACTTCCTGAGCACAAGTTCAAGACAGTGGTTGTGGCTGAGGGAATGAGCAACTGAGACACCAGTTTTTCTCTCAGCTGCTGTAAAGCCCTTTGTTGACACTTTCAAAGCATTTCTCTAAGCAAGGAAAATAATACCATTGTATTACCAACTTATGATATGTATTGTATGTATTATATTTTCTAGTCATGTTCATTTAAATTTGATGACACAAAATTGAACTATTTTATGCTTTCATAATATCAGAGATTTAGGTGGAGGAAATAAGGTTGCTCAATTAAATTAAGGAATGACACTTCAAAATTATAAATAGGCAACAAATTGAGATCTCTCTGAATCTTATATCATTCTCCCCTAATCCCCTAAATTCTGTCTCTAGCATGCCAGGTGATAGTATATTGTCAACTTAAATAACTGAAATCAAAGTATTCTCACAGCTAATGTCCTTTTAATTATTATTAATAGTTTTCTGAAATTCTTTGTTAAAAGAACATTCTTATTTAGGTTAATTCCAATCCATTGTTTTGTTAGCTTTTGCCCTTTAGTCCTAGATTTCCTTCCTGAAGTAATACAGAATAGGATAAATTCTTGTTCATTATGACAACTCTTCAAAAATTATGTTCACAATGTCTTCTCTAAGCAATATGTGACACACTTTTATGGTAACTGGCTTTTGGACATCATATGATTTTTCAATTTTATCTTTTAAATATGACTATGAAAATGGAGAATAAAGGCAAGTAGTGCTAACATATCCCCTCCTTTTTTTGGGCAATATACTTCTATTAATGCTATTAGCTACTGGATGGTGATGATGATAATAGCGATAATGATAACATGACAATTGGCAGTAACTTTGCTGCAAATGTAATACTACTAGTTGAGGTAGTTTTTGTTTTTTATCATTTTCAGGTTAAATATTTGGTCACTCGTTGTATTATTTTGAGCTTACAGATAAGTAAAATTCTCTCTCTCTCTTTCTTTTTTATTTTTTTGAGATGGAACTTTGCTCTTGTTGCCCAGGCTGGAGTGCAATGGTGCAATCTTGGCTCACCACAACCTAAGCCTCCCGGATTCAAGTGATTCTCCCACCTTAGCCTCCCGAGTAGCTGGGATTACAGGCATGCGCCACCATGCCTGGCTAATTTTGTATTTTTAGTAGAGACAGGGTTTCTCCATGTTGGTCAGGCTGGTCTCGAACTCCCAACCTCAGGTCATCTGCCTGCCTTGGCCTCCCAAAGTGCTGGGATTACAGGCGTGAGCCACTGTGCTGGGCCCTAAAATTCTTAAGTGTCTTCCAATTCAAGAAAGAATTTCTGTGTAGCCACATTTGTTCCCATGTTAAACATGTGCTATTGGCTTCATGCATGACATCCTTATAATTTCCATCACTGAACTCCCTTACATTTGCTTTTTTATTGCAATGACCAGTATAGCAGAGTAATAAAAATAAATATTCTTCTTGAATTTGTTTGAAAACCTGACCCTAATACTCACAGTATAATTTTGGATAAGTCAATTACTAATTCTGTACCATATTATTTCTTCATCTGTACAATGAAGGTGATGAAATAAAGATTTGGCTGGCACCTCTTATACTACCAGAATCCCATGTTTCTAAATCAATTTTGCAATTGCTCATACTATAAACATGTGACTCCATTTCCCATAAATTGGCCTTCTGCTGGGTTCCCTCAAATTTAAGTCCTTTGTATGATAAGACAAAGAGTCCTCTTTTGCACTTGCCAGTTCTTAACATGTTATTGTGGGATTCCTTTGGGGTAACATTGTACCTCATAATTTGCCTCATTAGCAACCACCGAGCTGTGCCCTGTGCACATCTACCCTGAAACAAACAATAATATCAACGAACATGATGCATTGAATATTTATATATACCATCTATGTGAGAAGATTTTATCATGCAATCATTTAATTTCCATAACTCAAGAGTTAGGTGCTATTATTATTTTCTTTTTACATATGAGGAAATGAGACTTGGAAAAGTTAATTGCCCAAAGTCATAATTAGCAAGTCAAAAAACCAGATTTAAATCAATGGCTCTGTGACCTCCAAATCTAAAAACTTAGGTAGGGTGTACTGCTTCCATAAAGAGGTATTGTCGCTTTACATGCTTGAACCACAAACCTCTATGTTAACAGTCCAATGTGCTTACCAGGAATGCTATAAGAACTTCATGTTGCTGCATTTATTATTTTTCTACCTTTGAGAATTGTCACCATATTCTTCAGTAGCTTATTGTCATCTTATACTGCACTCTAGATGTTGGGTCATTTCCAGATCCTGAGCCTTACAAGTCTCACCTGTTCCTCCCTTAAATGAGGCACTATTCTGTTGCCGCATAGGAATGGGTCAGTAACTGGCTGTATAATCTGCTAGTTTCTGATTTTATTTTGCAAAATATTTTTATATTGTGTACCATTCACTTGTAACCCAAAATAGAATCAAAGGCTTGAAATCTAAGGAATTTATGTGGCAAGTAGTCACTGTTAAATAAAGGCTTATTTCCACCATTCATTTTTTTTTTCTGTGTCTATATTACACATAAAACTGAAAGATGTTTTTTTCTAACAAAAATGTTTCATGTCAAATTCTCCCAGCCCTATTTGGGAATGTCATTGAATAAACTAATAGTAGGCTTCCAAGCCAAGAGTAATTATGTTACATTGCTCTTTTTTTGGCAGGGAGCTATTTTTTTCCTGTAAATGAGGCACTTTAACATAAGCACACTTTTGCACTGTAAAGTGGAAAAGGATTTGATGTAGATGTCTTTCAGGTGAGATACAAAATTATATTTTTCCCACTTCTAGATTAATGTAACAAAGTGATCAATCAATCAATTAATCAATCAACTTGCTTTTTCTGATAATCATGGTAGCAGATAGCAATTAGAAACATACGCCCTTAAATTTGAGGCTGTTCTTGATGGCTGAGGATTATGTGACATTTTATATTCAGAAAACACTTTAAAAACATTCATATCAGTGTTTGCTTTAAGCCAGATTTTGAGGAGTTATTTCTTTCATTGCCATTTTTAGAGGAGCAAACTGGCTTAGGAAGGTTAAATAATTTGCTCAAATATGGTTAGCACTTGGTGGCAAAAGTGGAGCTAGCAATCTAGTCTGTAGCCCATCTATTTTAGCATAGGTCACTATAACGGATGTGCTATCTTAATTTCTCATTTTCTCCAGAACAGAAATTTGAAAGCATCTTGAAAGTTTATGGAAATGAGTTTATATATTGTGAGGGTCAAGACAAATCCATTTTATAAACTTATATCATGTTCATTTATATATATATGCACATATATTCATATATGATAACTATGACGAAAAGACTAAGGGTTTTATATACATATTTCAAATACATAAATTGTTTAAACATAGAGTTTAATAGGAAGTCCATAAATTGTCTTCAGTAAATGAGATTAATTATGGATACAATGTATTGATAATTTATAGGGTAGCATGCAGTATGCTAAGAACTTAAATTATCTCATTTTAATCTCATTAAGCACTAGGAGGCAAGTACTACTATTCTTATTTTAAATTGAATAAACTGAGGAAGTACACAATTTTCTAAAGGCTACAGAGAACAAGAGCCAGGGCACCATAAAATGTGTACCCACTGCTATAAAGACCATATAATTAAGCCTTATATGACATTCCCACTGCAGTCTACTTCTTTAAGTAAATAACACTTTCTATTTACTCTATTTCCAATTTGTTTCCTTTCTTTGCTTTATTTTTTTAGTTATGAACATGTGTACTCGGGTCCCTTTTTATTAATTAGCTAACATATAGTAAGCTGGGTGTAATGTTGCACAGCTGTAGTCCCAGCTACATTTGATGCTGAGGTGGGAGGATTACTTGAGCCCAGGAATTGCAGTCCTGCCTGGGCAACATAGCAAGACCCTGTCTCTAAATAGCTAGACAGCTATATAGGTAATAGATAGATAGATAGATAGATAGATAGATAGATAGATAGATAGATAGATGATAGATAGATATCATTTAGTGTCGTGATGACACTAACATGAACCATAGTTACTCTCTAGGTTGTAGAAGAATGTGTGTTCTAAATTCATATACAAAAATAATTTTGATGCTTATATAGGCCTTTTCAGATATGTAATATGATGACTGTTGTGATAATTGACAAAATATGGGCTAGGAGACTCCAAAATCATGAGAGTGTATATACCCTTATGATAGTAGAACAGATGATCCCCATTGTTTCATTAATCAATGAAAAAATATTTCAGGACACATAGTGTTCCATAACTATGCTATATGCTGATTATAAACACAGAAGGTGCACATATCTGTACATAAAATAGTATTATGATATATGTAGCTTACAGAATATCTGAACCGAGGCCAAACTTAGACGAATGAATGCTTTGGCAGGCCTAACATTTGGCACATGTTCCAACATGATTGTAAAATATTTACTCAGTATGTAATCTGCATCAAGACTGAGTGCTACACAGGGTTAGTTTGGAAAGGGCTGCTTAGGGGAGCATTGTTTTGCACTGTTTTGCAATTGTTGAGCAATTCAGTTCGGCCCCAAATCTGCATTTCCCAACAAAACAGGAAAATGCAATTAATCAGACTATTCTTACAGGCCACTTTAAAAACCTTTACTACTTGTGCACAATGTCTGTAGCCTCCCTTTGCCCCAACACAAAGCAGCTCTTAAGAAGAATTCCTTCCACTTACATATAGTACTCCCCCGAGAGGAAATTTCCTTCCAATTGATATTATTCTAGTTATGCACAATGTCCTTCTAGATTAACACTTTGGTCAGGAGTTTGTTTGTTTCACGTACGTAAATCTCCTTTGATAGAAGGGACTTAGAAGATGTTCCTAAGATAGGATGTGTATTTGTTAAGGAAACACTAGCTGCTATAATGACAACAGCAAAATACATAATGACTTTACACAATAAACATTTACCTTTTGAACACATAAAATAGAATTAGTATTTTCTGACTGGTGGATCACACTCAGATGAAATCCAAGCTCCTTCTGTCTTATGGCCAGGCTATGTCCTAAAAGCTCAACTCCTCTGAATCCAGCCTATGGATTTCCTCTGAGAAATGACATACCTATTTATGCTATCAACACGCTTACTTCTAACTCAGACCATCTATTAATCTATTAGAAATTATCCTCAACTCATAAAACTTCTAGAAGTATCTAAGCTCCATGAAAGTTGGGCTACTATCTGTCTGAACAAACCACAGTGCCTCACAGATGCAAGTGGGGCTAGGAAATATAGAAGCTAGATGGGCATCCTCTTCCTCGCGAGTCTACACTGTAAAAATAGAGAATGGCATTTAAAGATGCTCTCTCCCAAAGGATGCAGTGTTAATGTGGCTTGATTAGGCATTAACCAAGTGAAGAACAGTCGGGCAGGTATTCCAGGGAGAAGGGACAGCATGTTCAAAGATTGTGAACGTGTAATCATGGATATTATTCTAAAAGTGAGACCCCAGAAGAGGCAGTCACTAATGTCAAATGTGATTCAATCAAGAAATACTGAGCACTATGCTATGTGCTCAGCAAGTTGTACAAGAAGTGGAAAATATGGAGTTCAACAAAATGTAGCCTCTGCTAGGAAAGCACTTCCAGTTCTTCTGTGGGAGAAAGACACACAGCCAATCAACTATTTTTTAAGGTCCTTTCTACTTCTAAATTCTGATACATGATGATTTACCAGAGTCAATGTTAATTTTAAAATTTTGAATTCTGGGAACATTCTGAGCTAGATTTTTTGGGGAATTTTCTGAAAAAATGCTGAGCAATTTAATTGATTCATTTATCCCATCATACATAGTGCTTATGGTATGCTGAATTCTCTTATTGGGACAAGATTTAAGGTGGTAAAAAAACAGAAAGTAGCCCAACTTTCATGGAGCTTACATATTTGTAGAAGTTTCATGAGTTAGGGATAATTTCTAAATTGATTGATAGCTGGTTTGAGTTAGAAGTAAGCATGTTGATAGCATAAACATAAATGGCATCTTATTATATAAGGCTCTTCACATGAGTTTTTTTATTATTATTTTACAGGTTTCTAGAAGATTTTACAGTGTTATGAAAAATTACACATGAAATCAAGATTCATACATAAGGTTACTTTAAAAGACATTTTTCTTCATATACTGAAATCTAAAATAAGTGTATAAAAATGAGATTAGAATGAATATTTTTAAGCACTGTATTCTTAGGAGTGTGTAAGACTGAATTACAGATGAACTAGAAATTTCATTGAGCGAATTAATATGTATACTGAAGTAGATCTAAATTTTCAGGTATGTATGGTTCAATGTAACATTAAGGAGACTTTCAGCCTACACCTGATTCCTTTTTTGTTGATTCCAGTAGCTGAAATCTGATTTAGAATTCTTCTTTCCATTTAAATGCAGATTCAGACTTTTCACCTGAGGGCGGAGGGAAGTCATTTCTTTTGACTAAAATTCTAATATATAGGGAAGTTTGATTTACATGAATATTCCTTCTCAGGACAGGAGGTCTTTTCTTACAATATCCAGGATATTTATTGCAATAATTTCATAGCCTCCTTATACTTACGTCATTGTTGTAGGCTACAATTTTATGTGCTAAATAATAGGGATAAATACAAATTAAACTTTCACTGGGCAATGGAAAAGCAAGAGGGAATTTAAAAATGGAAGTGGTGAATTAAACAGCACTGAGTCACCAAATCAGAATTGAAATGGGGGATGCTGAAAAGTTAGGTACATTAACATACTGACAGATATAATATGTAGAGCTATTTTATGCCTTTTTCTTTCATCTTTTTTTATCCTTTAAAAATTGAATCCTGTAAGTGTTTTAAGATATAGAACCTTGGGTTATGTACGCCAACTCATCTAACGCATACCTGAAATGCTGCTACACTTATCTCCAATGTAGAGATTTATAACACAGAGGAAATAAAAAAGTGGAGATAAATCATTGTGAAAGTGTAGTATTAGCATCTTATTAAATAATTTCTTATTGTATTGAATAAATCAATTTTAGCCAGTCCAAATGCTATCAGAATCTAAGTCTAAATATGTATATATAAAATAACAACTTTTTCTTGGATAATACTTACATGTGAACAAAATGTAAAGTGGAAAATATTTACCTCAGATATTTGATTGAAAGGTTTATAGTTATTTTTTTTATTTTTTATTTTCTTTTATTATTATTATTATTATTATTATACTTTAGGTTTTATGGTACATGTGCCCAATGTATCCTCTTCCTCAAAATAAATTCTAGTTGAAATAATATCATTTATGGCAAATTGCACAGTTTGCAATTACCATGGCTTAAACATTTACATTTATTCATTAAACCAAAAATTGAGGAATACATCTTATGTGTTAGGTACTGGAGATATAGGGCTTAAACAATCAGTCGCTGAATCATATAGTCGACAACATCGTAAAGACACAAACATGTAAATCTGAAACCCTATAACCTTAGTTTCCCTGATACCATCCTTATCTGTTTTTTGTTTTTTTTTTTTTTTTTTTTTTTGGTGGGGGGGTGAGATTTCATTGGTAGCTTCTTCTAAGTTTCCCTGGGGACTCAATGTCTTTTTATCGATAGTACTCCACATCATCTGAACTCTGTATGTTTGTCACACTATACTGTCCCTGCTATCCAGGTACAACCCTTCATCTATCATCTCTATCAGGAATAAACAAACTTCAGTATGTGCAAGAACCATCTGGGTGTTTGTGATAAAGTTAAATGTAGTGCTTTTAGTTGGGGTCCAGGAATTTTAACAGGAACCGGTGGTCATTTTGATGCAGTCTTCAGTCTTCAGGAATAACACTTTGAGAAACATTTATCTATGAACAACCAATACTCCCAATCTATCGCTAAAGCCTAGCTCTTTCTTCTGGGCTTCACTGACATGCAACTAACTCCCTGCGAAAAATTTGCTCTTGGATGTTGCTTATGTTCTTCATACTCTATAAACCTTTCCCCATCACACTTCCACTGCTTCCAGCATATTTTTCATACTATAGTTGATCCTAAACAACATGAATTTCAACTGCACAGGTCCACTTACATGTGGCTTTTTTTCAATAAAAGTTTTACTAAGTACATCTCCCTCTTCTCCCTCCCCTTCCGCTTCCATCACTTCTTCTGCCTCTGCCACCCTTGAGATGGCAAGACCGACACCTCCTCTTCTTTCTCCTCCTCAGCCTACTCAACATGAAGACAAGGATGATGACCTTTCTGAAGATCTACTTCCGCTTAATGAAGAGTAAATATATTTTCTTTTCCTTATAATTTTCTTCACAATATTTTCTTTTTCTTACTTTAAGAATACAGTATAAAACACATATAACATATACAAAATGTGTTCATTACTGTTCATGTTTACTGTAAGGCTTTTGATTAACAGTAGGTTAAATTTTGGGGGAGTCAAAAGTTATGCATGAATTTTCAACCGTAAGGGGAGGTTTGCACCCCTAACCTTTGTATTGTTTAAGAATCAACTGCATATTGCCTGGCTAAGAGAATTTCAAACTTGCCTATCCTATAGAAATTCAGGTGTGATCCTTGAATCTTCCCTCTCCTTTATTACTTCCATCTGAATTTCATTCATAAGGGTAGAGCCCTCATGACCTAACCACTTCCTATTACAAAATTCTATTGATATTAAACCTTAACTAGATCCTGAATTTGCACTATTCTGTCCCTGCTGCCACCTCTCCTGTTTACACAGTCACTATTTCTCAGGTATATTTTCTGTATTGTCTCCAAAACTTTTTCAAGTTTTGACCCTCTCAAATTAAACCTACACTCTGAACTGTAACCCAAGTAATAACACAAGCAACAAATCAGAAAAAAATTACATTTGGATAAATTAAAATGTCCTCACCATAGTTATGACTCCACACATGGCTGAACCCCAGGTTAACTCCAATATCCTGTTTTGCCCCTCTCCTGATACACCTACTGCACATATTGTCGTCCTCCAAATGCATTCTACCTTTTTTTTTTACCTTCTGGTCTGCCTTAGTTCATTTCGACTGCTTTAATAGCATACTAAGAAGTTATAAATTGCAAAAATCTATTTCTCACAGTTCTGGAGGTTATAAAGTTCAAGATCAAGGCACTGGCAGATATGGTGTCTGGTGAGGGCCCACTTTCTGCATCAGAAATTGCACCTTCTTGTATGTTCACGTGGTGGAAGTGGTGAGGGGTCTCTTTGGGGATTCTTTCATAAGGGCACTAATTTGATTCGTAAGGGTGGAGCACTCGTAACCTAACCACTTCCTAAAGGCCCCATGTCCTTGAGGTTAGGATTTCAGTATATGAATTTGGGGTTTGGGGGGACAAACATGCAGATCACAGCATGATATTATATTTTAATGTACTGTTCCCTTTACCTACATTCCTCACTTATCACTTGGCTAACCTCCTGTTTAACTAGATATTATGTCCTTAGTGAAGACTCCCTTATATAAGAAGTTTAGCTTGGATCCCTTTCCTACATGTGCTGGGATTGCCTGATTTGGCATATTTATATATTTCTCATACAATATTTGAGACACACTTACAGTAAAATAACTGCTTCTTTATGTGCAATTAAAATTTAACTGAGCAACTTGTGTTGTGTCTGCAACCCAAACAAGCAACAACCCTATGATTTATCACACCAAAATTTTACTTCTATCCTTCCTTCCTTCCTACCTTCCTTCCTTCCTCCCTCCCTCCCTCTCCCTCCCTCTCCCTCTTTCTTTCTTTCTTTCTTGCTTGCTTGCTTGCTTGTATCCTTTAATAAACTGTAAATTCCTCAAAGACGGAAACTATGTCTCCATTTTCCTGCACTGTGTTACTATACTCTTTGGGTAGTGCCTGGCAATCAAAACTCATTTAAAAAAGAGTGCAGTGATGTACTCAACATTAAAACCTCACCACTTCTGTTTGTTCCACTATACTTATTGCTTCTAAATCATAGCAACAGAAAGTTTGCATATGGTAAGTGTGCATCCTCTTTAAATATATTTTTTAAAGTTTGATTTTTAACAGAAACAAGGATATCATATCACAAAAAAAGTCTATAAACAATTATACTTTGAATGTAATCTATCCTTCTACAACAAATGTAATTTAAAGAATCTGTGAACCCAAAGCTCTACTAGGCTAGTTTTCTCAGCTACACAAGAAAAGTGTCTAATAATGTGGACTATCATTTTTTAAAGCTTGTTTTTATAATACAGAAGACTTTTTAATATTAGAGAAAGCATTAGAAAGAAGCTCAGTAGACTTTTCCCCATTGGTACTCAGAAAAGTAAATAGTTCTCAAATTTCAAATTTTCAAAACCTTAAAAACTATTCTTTACAGAGAAATATTTAAACAATTTTCTGAAAACAGGTATACATGTTTCTATGTATTGTGATGAAAACAATTGTTTGATTATTCTGGGTAAATTATAAAAATAGAAAATAGCAATACCAATTACAAGTCCATTAAAGCAAAGCTTTTCATAATTGTCTCTACTAGCAATTGATCTCCAAATGTCACAGGATGCCATGGGCTTCTAGAATTGATGATGGATAGCAATTTTTGTAAAATTAGGCACAGATATGCAACAGCAAAAAACATCTGTTATATAAAAAGGAGTTATTGGCATGTGAAAATTGCTGAAAAAATATATTTTGAGATTGGTTGTGGTGATTTCTGCCCCCAGCCAGTGGAATTAACAAGTAAAGGAATAAGTAATCAAGAAATAGGCAATAGTAAACCATATTTGTTTATTGAACAAATGTTTATTGAGGCCTGGCTTTGTAGCTAATATTAATATTCTCCCTGATGAGTGGGATATAGATAGGTAGCAAACAAGAACAAAGTAACCAACTTTTGACTCAGCGATGCCAATTATTCACCTTTGATGACTTGTAATGCTAGATTTGAGGCCACTATGAACAATGATAGAAATTGAGTTTCTGTGTCATTTTCAATGCTTTCATCAGTAAATTAGTTTACCTCCACCAAAGGATGTGTGGAGATAGTCCTCAAACCACAATTCTCACGCTATGATGTACCACAGCAACCTTACCTCCAGCACCTCTCCTTGAGTATTCTCTTCAATGGACTCCTTCTTGCCATTTCTACTGATGTCCTGTCTGTGGAGGTTTCTTTGTTTTGTTTTTGTTCTAATTTTCTAGCTCCTGTACGTGAAGCCAAAGAGACAAGCAATTTGTCCTCCTTGCTCGCAGTTGCAACTTCCCAATTATTCTCTCCTCCTTTAAAGTTTTTAAATATAAAAATCAAAATAAACACAGAAAATCCGTATTCTTTTTAAGCTGATGTCATTCAATTCTGTTACCCACTACACCTTCCTCCTTGTTCTTACCTCCTGATCTCTTATTCTTCTTATTAACTGAAAAATTCAATGTATAAATCAGTCTTTGCATCATTACTCCTGACTTCATTTTCATGAGTTCAATATTCATGGAAGTGAAACATGTAACTTCCTGTACTCTTCGCTCCTTTACTTCTTTACCTCCAGTAAACATTTCTTTCACTCATTTTCAGCCATTCAATTCCTATGATACAAGCTATAATCAGAACTGTCGTTACCAGAAACTGTGCCACTTCTGGGTTTTTTATTTCAAATATTTTCCTCTCCAACCATGCTTTTCTGTTCTTTTAGCTCATATGTTTAATTACCTTTAACAACAAAATGATATGACTATATTGACCTTACCTATTCATTAGCCATATTTGAATTTCACTTTCTGCTAGCCCCTTCTGTCTTGAACTTCTATATTCTACTCATTATAATCAGTCCCTCACAAACACCATGAACTTGACTCCCTACCTCTGTCTCACTTATCAGTTTTCTAACCCTGAATAATCAACACACCTGAGCTACCTCTTCTTGGAGAAAATCACATGATCACTTTAAGATGACTGTTATCCCTTTAAATTTAACAAAATTATTGTAAAATGAACTTGCATTCTTTTATGTTTTAATATTTCATCCAACAGATGTGTGTCGGTAATGGTCTATGTACAAGAGCTGTTCTAGGTGCTAGATTTATGAGTGAAAAATCTAAAACAGACCTTGCTTTTATGTGGCTTATAATTTCAGGGGGTTGAAGAGAAGGACAGACAAAAACTGAGTAAAGAAATAAGCATTAGGAAAATATCACATAGTTCTAAGTGCTATTTCTTGACTGAACAAATGTATATTGAGCACTACTGTCAGGCATATTATTAGAAAAATAATAAAATAGACTAATGATATATAGAAAATCCTGAGAGGGGACTTTATAC
Source organism: Pongo pygmaeus (assembly GCF_028885625.2). Classification (NCBI taxonomy): domain Eukaryota; kingdom Metazoa; phylum Chordata; class Mammalia; order Primates; family Hominidae; genus Pongo; species Pongo pygmaeus. The sequence goes on along the minus strand of NC_072373.2, from coordinate 157,724,711 downwards.
ACACCCTATGATGCCTTCCTCATGAGGAAACATTTTTGCTGAGATCTAAATTGTGGTGGTTGGATAGAAAAATAGTTTATGGAAAAGATTGGTCTTCTAAAACCCCCAATTGGGTAAAATATGTCCTGTACATAGATGGAAAGAATGTACTGAAATAAAATGAGCATGGCTGAAGCTTTGTGGCCCGGAGAGAGATTGATTTAAGTTGAGATTGGAGAGGTAGGAAGGGACCCAGGCTGTAATTATTTCAACTGTGATACTTTTTCCCCTTTTGTAGGTAGCTATGAAGGCAGCAATTATCCACCTTCCTTCCTCAGACACTTATAATCTTTTCCTATCATTTGTAAGCTAATATCTCCATATGATATTTAGAAAATACAAATCATCAAATACAAAATAGCTTTCTTGACTCTCCACCTATAAGCTTACCATATTTTTCATCTCATATTTTCATCCTCTCCTGGTTGTTGTATCCCATTTTTTTCACCTGTGGTCTAGATCCGCCCCTCCCACACTTTCTTCAAAGAGGCTTCCATTCTGCAAGTATAATATCAATAACTAATGTCATTAATATCTTCATCTCCATTATATGATTTCATCATTAAAACACAGTAATAGCTCCCAAATTCAAAATAAAAATTATTCTTTATCCCTCTCCACCATCACCCTCTAAATCTCTTTACTTGAGCTGCCACCTCACCATACCACCTAATATATTAATATTTGCCACAAAATTATCAACGGTCTCCATGGTTGCATTTTGAAGGATTTTTGTCATCTCCATCTTAACCTCTCAGCAGCATTCTACAGAAGTGAACACTACATAGCAAAATAACCAAAAGAAAATTTCTCTCTTCCAATGCTCTCAAATACACCCCTTCAATATTTCTGTATCAATCTTTATAATAACCAAGAACACTATGAGTCTTGCTTTTGGTTGTTAATTCTCTGATTGGTCAAGTAAGGCCTCATGTTGAAAAGTACAAAATCCTAATCATGGCACAGAATAAATGTATATTTTGAAATACCACGCCATATAATATAATAAATGTCTCTATGTATATCTTTCTTCTAAAATGTATTAAGAATATATACATATGTAACATAAAACTTGTGTTATGCATAAGTGATGAATATTTATATGTGTGTGTACTTATGATGTTAACCTCTCAGTATTATATACAGAAATGTTTCTTGCATAATTTTTATTCTTTTCCTGTTTTTTTTTTCTTTTGATATGGGGTCTATTCTCTCACCCAGGCTGAAGTGAAACGGCATGATCATAGCTCATTGCAATCTCAAACTCCTGGGCTCAAGCAATCTTCCTGCCTCAGCCTCCCAAGTAGCTAGGATATAGGCATGTGTCACCCTGCCTAACTAATATTTAAATATTTTTAAAATTTTTTCTAGAGATGGGGGGTCTTGTTAGGTTGACCAGGTTAGTCTTGAACTCCTGGCTTCAAACAATTCTCCAGTCTTGGCCTCCCAAATTGCTGGGAATATAGGCATGAGCCATCACACCTGGCCCTTCCATAATTTTCTGAAGCAAGTCTTTTTCCTACTTCAGGTTCCTTTTGCTAATCAGAAAAGATTTTCTGTGGTATTCAAATCAGTACTGGGTTTTACCAAGCAATTCATCTGATAGAAGCCAAGAAAAGAAATAAAAAGTGGAAAATAATTGATAAATATTTTAAAGAACTTCTTATGTTTATGACATTTTAAATGACTGATTTTTTTAGAATATATAAAATGCAAAGTAGATAATTTCTTCCTACATTTTGTTTTAAATTAAATAAATTTTCAAGGAAATCTCAGTATGTTTGTTTTTAATGCCTCTTTCTCTATCAACTAATGCTATTTTTGTTGCCCAAAGCAGGCTTTTGAGAAGTGTAGTGCAGTAATTGCTCTATTCTGACAGGAACTTCCATATGTTGAAGATGTGAACGTGATTCTTTGATTGGCCTACTCAAACATACACATGCCCAGTGGGTAAACAAGTTGAGATTGTTAATCATTTTGTGAATACTTATATATTTGTAAAATTGTTAATGAGATTTTACAGTTTTTCTTCTCAAAGTTGTCAGAAATAACTGGTCATCATGAGGACACATTCAGAAGTTTGATAGTGCTGTAAAATAAAATGACTTTGCATGTTTTCTTCTGGCAACTTGGGGCAGCAGGGTTCCCTGTCAAGTTTCTATACTTTTCCTGTTACTTGAGGCCACTGTCAGCCATGTGGGTTTTCAGAGGTTCCTTGACTTTGTATGATGGACTGACTGCTCAGACCTGGAGGCATCAGAATTAAGCTAGTGTTGACATCTAAATGGCTTCCTTTATTAAACTATAACTTTGATTTTCAATCTATTAAATTTGTGTGTTGTTCAAAGCAATAAAATGATTTCAAGCATTTTGTTAATTGGCTTTGTTTGTATAATTATGAAGTTAATATTGTCCCTGTTACTTTATGTGAAATGATCATTTCAATGCTGTCATTTTATATGCAATTTCAAAAGAATAGCCGAATATTAAAGCAATTTTAGTGCATAAACGTATTTTTTCTTACATAGGATATAGCAAAACTGAATCAAATCATTTAATTTGAAAGTACAGCAAAAATAAATTCATGAAGTTTGTAAACTCTAGAACATTTTAAAGAGATTTAAATTTCAAAAATACATTCGAAAGAGTGGATATCTTCTTAAGGATCTATTGTAATATAAGCCAATGGTTAATAAAGACTCGCTAATTTAAAATACTTCAAACTACTTCAGTGCATGCAGAAGAATCATTTGAACTGAGCACTTTTTCTGTTTATAAGTAAATGATTATTCTAAATGGCAAGCAAGAAGATAGTTCTCTTAAATAAGTTTGACAATCCAAATAATCTCATGTATTTGAATTTATTAAGTAGATATTTTATTCAAAGACTATTCAAAGATAAATTTTATCATGTATTCTAAAAATTTTACAAAAGTTAGATCTCTTTTTTGTGTATATTGTAATATCTACATAAATAACACATTGATCATAAAAAGAAAATGAATCCCATTGTGAAGATATTATAGCATGGTCATGTTTAAATGCCTATTTAAAGGGAAACTATTTCAAATGAAAGAGAATGGAATGTAGACCAATTCGCTTTTCATTATCACATGATATGAGCAGAGGAATGACTTTCAAAGTCTTCCCAAACCTGCCTGAAATAAAGGCAGGTCTATTCTTTCTTGGTAGATAGGAACAAAAACGTGGCTTGCATTTATTCTGCCAATTCATTTTCTCTAACCTGCAACAAATGGTCAATTCAGGATTATCAAGGACTCATTTTAGTTTCAATTTCTTTCCCCAGAAGCAGTTTTCCATGGAAAACAGAAGTACTAAAGTCCTGATTTGACTTCCAACTTGAATCTCTTTCTCTTTCTTTACATCCAGATTAAGGACAAAATCTGGAAGACCTTTAATTACTGTCAGCCTCTTCACAATTTCCTTATTTCCAGCATCCTCTGAACGTGAAAAAGAGAAATAGAATCACTGGTTCCATGAAGGGCTTTGATATTATCCATGGTAAATTTACTATGAAAACTTCAGTTTTCTATTTCAAAACCTGCCCCTTATTTGAAGCCTTGTGCCAGAACTTATTAAAATTAGCAGATGCCTCTTATATATCTGGTTTTGCATTAAAGATCAATTTTATGATTTTGGCTTCAGAAATGTATACGACATGGCAGTTGGAAAAGACCAATATTTTGGTTAACTTGTCAATGATAATCAGTGTTTAACGAAGCAAACTGTAGCTGTGTTGATATTTTTTCTTGTAGCGCTTCATCGTTCTTTTGTTGGCAGACCAACATTTGGCCTTTTTCAATCCAGAAAATATCTGGTCAAATACATTCTATTTTTTAAACTACTTCTTGTTCACATCTTCTTTGGAAATCTTTGCTGACTTTGCTTTTCACTATGGAAACTTTAAAAATGAAATGTATTTACATTTACTCTCTACCTTTCTTGAAAGCCCTACCCAATCTGTATCCCAAACTACCTTTCCAAAGATCATCTTACTTCTCCCTTCATATGCCCTCTGCTTCAGCTAACCTGAGCTGATTATCATACTACAGGGAAGTCTGTCACTATTTCTTCATTCTTGGGCTTATCTTACCTGGAATTCTCCTGTCCAACAGCACATTCTATCCCCTACTTTAAGCACCCTTGCCACCAATTTAAGTATTATATATCCAGAACTTCAACTCCCTAAGGGCTGCAGTGACATCTTTTGCAAACTTCTTTTTCCCTTCTTTGAACTCTAGAAGTATTCCTTTATCTCCTAGGACAATGTTTTGTTGATAAACTATTGGCTATGTACTACATCTCTCCATTCAGAGTACCGAATCAAATACTGTCACTACAATTATTCTGCAATGTAATCATTGCCTTTATTCCTTTTACTGACCATTCTACTTTCTCTCAATATTTTCAGCTGTATTTTCTCTCCACTAGTTTGGGCTTCGTGACACTCTTAACATTGTTTTTGCCTCCTAGAGCTTTGTCTTTATTTCAAACCCAAACTTGGATGAATCAACAATCCATCTGACCTGTGCCTCATCTTCTATTCTATGAAAATAAAAGTAGAAGCCACCAGATGGAATCTTCCAGATTATTCCTGCATATCCATAAATCCCATTCTACTAGTGCTGTTGCTCTCCATGCTCCTGTCTCAAGAAAATCTCCCAACCTCTCTGTGGATTCCATCTATGCCTGTACTCATAGGCTCTTTATCCTTCTCAGACAAGCTTATCCTTTCTTTCTGTTGTATATTCCACTTTCTCATCTTCCCAGAGATCCTAAAAATAGCCAAATTCATGTAGTTAAACAAACAAAAAACAAAAACAGAAAGCCAAATGCAAACTTATTCTCCCTTTCCTTCCTCTCCAGTTAGTCTCATCTCACTTCTTCCTTTTACAGCCAGACAATTAGGTAGTGGCCTATTCCACAGTCTCAATTTCCTTTGCTCCTATTTACTGTTTGACCCATGCTAACATGGATTTCATCATCATAATCCCATGAAATAATTTCACCAATGTTACCAATGACTTCATGTTGATAAGGCTTACATGTATTTTAAAAATACTTATTTTGTTTCAAATCTCTGTAGCATTTAATATAGTTAACCACTGTCTTCCTAAATACTTTTCCTCCTCTGTTTTCTTGACATGACTTACTCTTAGTTTTCTCCTTACCCTCTGGCTACTCTTCCTTGTGTTTGGTAAGCTCACCTTCCTTAATGTAGCCAATAAATTTGGAGTTCCTTAAGATTCAATCCAAAGTCCTCTCCCCTCTGACTTCATTTCCTTTTCCTAGGTAATCTCAACCATACCCAGGGACTAATCAACACCTATGCTCATCTCTACCTCACACTTTTCCTCACAACTGGACATACTGCTCTGAGTTTTACCTGTCTATCTTTTGCACAATAACTAGGAGACATTTTCAAAAGAAATTCTAGATTGTCTTTTGAAGCTCTCTCCTCAAATTCTCCCACTCCTGCTAAAAATTCTTCAACAGGTTCCCATTGTAATCTTCCTATCCTAAGCACCTTCCATCCCAATCACCCAGATCTTTTTAATTCATAGTAGTCACTATGATTCCTCCTATTTATCCTAAACAATGAATTTACATATGCTGTTTCCTTTCTCAGATGCTCTCCCTTTCCCCAGTAACTTGTTAAGTGCAACTCATCCTTCACATGTCAATTCAAGTATAGCTTCCCCAAGGAAGATTGCCCTAATCTTTTTGACTAGACAATCCCTTCACATATGTATGGTATATCTCTCCTTCATACCACTTAGTACAGTTGTCAATTTGTCTTTGTTAGTGAGATTATTTGATTAATATCTCTGTTCCTTCCTCAGGTCAGATACAAGGTCTTTCTTTTCTTGGAAATACATCCCCAATCTCTACTACAGAGTCTAATGCAGAACAGTAACTCAATAAGTTTGGTGAATGAATGACTTTATACATGATGAATTCTTCTTTCAGTCTATGCCACTTATCAAAATATAGCACTTTAACTATAGTAAGAGTTCTATGAATGGTTGTTGAATTTTATTAAGTAATGTACATTTTTGAATGATTGAATAATGTTTGAAAGAAAACAAAAATAGTGTAGAATCTGCAATTTAGAATAACACATTTATATTCAATTCGTTCATGATTATTTTCATATTGTGTCATGTGGCATTTGAACAGAGTCATGACAATTGGTATTTTTGGATTAAGAAATATGAAATATTCTTCCTCAACTCATTTATTAGAAAATCTGATTAAGGTTTGCTATAGTAGTTTCTGTTTAAATTGAAATGTCACTTTGTTGTCCCTTTTAGACTGACCTGAATTGACTAATCATTTACATTTACATTACATTAAACTCTAAGTTTTTGGGATGGAAAAGCTAATGCTGTCACCCTTTTGGAGTGCAGTTTTGATGAATATATTTTTTTCACTTCCCAGAAAGAAAAATGGTTATAAAAACTCAATATAGCATTATTTATTTTTCCCAGCTTACCCCACATCTTGTTTTTGAGAGCAGCATGCATAGAGTAGTAACAAAAAAAGTTATTTTTTAAGGATGATTCATTTTAGCACATTTTACAGCAATCATTAGTTTCTGACTTTTCATTAATAGAGGAGATACAGAAACCACAAGCAATAACCACTAATCACTAATTAAAGTCATTGATGGGAGAAATTTGAGAGAAGCACTGTTTACATTTGCTTTGGAAGAAAATTCAAAAGTATAGCAGTGCTCAGGTTAAGGTAACAAATTTTATCTGGTCCAGGCTAGCTAATATCCAAATTTTACACTATATAAATCACTATTTCTAATTAAAATTTTAAAACATAAAATTGTCTTATTAAACAACAATGAGTGTCAATTCCCATTAATTGAAAAGAAAATTATTATCACAGAATGGAGTTATGGAAAATTCTTTTAAAAATTGTAGGATGATTTTGAAATAAATATTTTAATACAAACATCAATGAAATTATGTTAAACAATTAAAAATGGATAATGAGAGAAAGCACATTACTCTTTGTATAATTATAAAGTAACATTTAGTCTCCTGACTGTTCTTGCTGTCTCCTGCCTGGCCATTATCAAAGCTCCACGCCTCCCTGAAGCCAGAGTAGTCTTCCTAAGTGCAAAAAAAAATTGTGTCTTTTTCTTTGTTAAAGTTCTTTCATTTTTCCCTGGCATTCAGGAAGAAGTCAATTCCCTTCAATTAAAAATGACAGCACTTCATGATCTAGATAGATCTTGCCTATCACTCTAGCATTAGTTAAAATCATTTACATAAATACATACAGCCTCTTTCTCTAGCCACGTACAACTGCATACCATTTCCAAATGCTTTATGTTGTTCTCTTTTCCTGGTTGTTCATACATCTGTTTTCGCTCCATGGTTAAGCCTCTCTTTTTCTTGATCTGATTTCTGCTTATTTTCAAAACACTTTCTAAATTCAAATGAATGTTATTTAGTTCAAATATCACCTACTCCAGGATGCTGGTTTCTAAGTTCCAGATTTTTATTTGTTTGTTTGGATTTTTGTTTATTTTTTGAGACAGAGTCCCACTCTGTCACCCAGGCTGAGTGCAATGGCACAATCTCAGCTCACTGCAACCTCTGCCTCCCGGGCTCAAACCATTCTCTGCCTCAGCCTCCCGAGTAGCTGGAACTACAGGTGTGTGCCACCACACCCGACTATTTTTTGTATTTTTAGTAGACACGGGGTTTCACCATGTTGGCCAGGCTTGCCTCGAACTCCTGACCTCAAGTGATTTGCCCACCTGGGCCTCCCAAAGTGCTGGGATTATAGGCGTGAGCCACCTCACCCAGACTAAGTTCCAGTTTCTTTTAGGACCGTAGAGCACTTGGCAGTAGACCTCAGTCATAGAATATAACTGTAAGTATCTATTTATGTGTCTGTCTCAGGGCAAAAGTATATATATTCTTTGAGGACTACATCTTCTTCAGTATCTTTTCTCCCCTAGCATACTGCATTCATTTGTCAAATAATTACCTATCCAGTTTTATGTGCCAGTCCTTTAGCTTGGAGCCGTGGACACAAATGCTAAAGACACATAGCCCCCATATTTGAGGAGTGGATCATCCATAAACTAACAAATAGTAGATCCTTAACGCTTAGTTGCTAATTGAAATAATAAAGAAATCTCAATTTTGAAAGCTGCCTAAAAAGAAAGTGAAGCACCATAATCACAAAATGGTGGCCAGAATGAAAAACTATTACAATTTATTACCACGTGATTAAACGCATGCAATCTAAATTTGTGACTGTTTTATAGCTTTACTTTAACTTCATGGACAAAAATTGAAATTCAGCTCCTCCCTTTCTTTATCTAACGTTAATTCCTATGAAATATGGCATTTTAAGTGTTTTGTTTATTGGGAGCTTTGGTTTCAAAGATCAGGTCCTACCCAGCCACATTGTTGATCTCTTCTTCCTAACCTGACAGTTTAAATGTTAAAGACTGACACAAAAGCATTTCTGATTTTTAACTTGGAAACTTGATAAAGAATTTTAAGATTAGGGATGGAGACTCAGGTTGGTGTTGGGTAAGGAGAAACATAACTTTATGCTGCCCAGGCTAATGACTGGCTCCAAAAGAAAATGAAATACTTGCTCTTGGCAAACTTCCAAGCCTAGAACATTCAAACTTTCAAACAATCAGTCATAGATACTTGCTCATCTCTTAGTAATTTCAAAGACAAACCTTTTGTCCCAGAGTATGGTGGTAACTGCTCTTCCAATGGAAGGATTACCACTTAGACACCAGCTTTCTATCAGGATAACCCTAGGTTGAATATTTGTCTCTAGGACCATAGGGTGCTATCTGAAACAGTGTGCAATGTATGGTTGTCAAGAAGCAGCGACCTTGCTATTCCACCTAAACCTAATGCGGAAAGCACTGAGGACATTACCTAGGATTCATTATGGCCAATTTTCTGTCCTAAGGCTGGAGAAGGAAACATTTGATTCACTGCAGCCCAAAAGCATTCCCTCAAAGAATATAGATTTGGCTGGGTGCGGTGGCTCATGCCTGTAATCCCAGCACTTTGGGAGGCTGAGGCGGGCAGATCACAAGGTCAAGAGTTCGAGACCAGCCTGACCAACATGGTGAAACCCTGTCTCTACTAAAAATGCAAAAAGCAGCTGGGCATGGTGGCATGCGCCTGTAATCCCAGCTACTCAGGAGGCTGAGGCAAGAGAATCCCTTAAACCCGAGAGGCGGAGCTTGCAGTGAGCCAAGATCGTGCCACTGCATTCCAGCCTGGGTGACAGAGCTAGACTCCGTCTCAGAAAAAAAAAAAAAAAAAAAAAAAAAATATATATATATATATATATATATATATATGTATGTATAGATTTGATCGCATTGATTTCTAAAGAACAGATATGTGCAGTTTTCTGTATCTGTTTCAAAATAGTATTTTTTATACTGCAATTGGACTGAGGTAACTCTACCATTAGGTTGTTCGTCTAAGTGTGCATATAGATGTTTGAATGGGTTTCCTGATATTACTTAAGAAATGGATTTTCGTGAAACTGGTCAACAGTAACCTTCTTTTGTTGATATGTTTTACAAAAATACATGTGATGACTTGCCAAAAAATAAAATTGTAACAGAGAGATTAACTCTTTTGTGAAGTCCTTTGCAGAGGGAGTTTTAATTGGAACTTTGAAGATTTTTTTTCTTTTTGTCCATTTTTGGGTGACAAGGACAGGTTATTGAGCAGAACATTTTTCTGAGTTATTCATTCAAAGCTACAAAAGAACCCTAATCAAGGTGTTTGTATCCTGTGTGTCAGGGGGTACTGTGAGAATACACAGGTGAGTCAGTCTACAAATTGTACAGATCTTAAAATGAGAGAAACTCCAACATACCGAAATTCTATTTAAAAAAAAATCTGGCATTATTCCTGGAGCTCTTGGCTCTGTAGCACTTAATGAAACACTCATGATAGATGAGCAGTCTCCCTGTCATGCCTATAAAGGAATGCTTGATGATTTTATTAACACAGGCAGTGCTGAAACCTCTGTTTAATGAACATTCTAATGATGCCCCCTATGCTAACAAAGTTAAGGAAAATAACAAGGAAGAACGAACAGATGACAGAAGGCATACTTCTGATCATAACATTGAAACACGTTGTGGGTGTCTAACAGATAATCATGTGCTCCACAATAGTATGCAATACATAGACTTAGGCCTAGAGAAAGAAAAAGTCTGATGTTTAACTTATAACTAGCAATAGCACCACAATATAATGTGCTTTAAAAAACAAAGTCTTAATTTTGAGGATTTATGTTATTTAAATCATAATCTGAATTATCATAATATTTTTTAATACTTGAGAATTCTTTAAATGGAATTAGGAAACCAAACACAAAATGAGCTGCTTAAAGTTTCATTTGCTCAAAGAGAAACCAACAAGCCAAGGCAGAATCTGCAGAAATCACTGCCAGTCTAAATATGTAAAATATTTTTCTAAAGTCCATAAAACTGTTCAGATAAAACTTTGGTAATAATAAAATAAGGGAATTGTGAAACCACAAATGACATACTTCTTTGTATTTAACCTTCGTACTCATTGCAAAAGTATTAATGTCACTTGTAGATACCATTTTATTATCCAATTCCTGCTAATCCCTTACAATCTAGTTTAGAATTTGGATACTCTAGGAAGCATCTCTTAAACCCCTCCACTGCCTCTCTGATGTGCCCTCATTACTTTGCCTTCATTATATAATTTCTTACATTGTATTTACATGTCTTGTTTACTTGTTTTCCTTAATGAGATTATGATGTCCTGGAAGAGAGAACTGCTGGCTTACTTGGAATTGTAACTCTGTTTAGCAATTGACCTAGTATTTTTGAATGAGTGCATTAATGAAGGTATAAATGAATGTCTGCATTCATTATGCAAACCAATCCTGATTTGTAAAATTATTATAATTTTTTTTTTTTTTTTTTTTGAGACTGAGTCTCACTCTGGTGCCTAGGCTGGAATGCAATGGTTCGATCTCGGCTCACTGCAGCCTCCGCCTCCTGGGTTCAAAGGATTCTCCTGCCTCAGGCTCCCCAGTAGCTAGGATTACAAGTGCGCACCATCATACCAGGCTAATTTTTGTATTTATAGTAGAGAGGCAGTTTCACCATGCTGGCCGGACTAGTCTCAAACTCCTGACCTCAGGTGATCCGCCCGCCTCGGCCTTCCAAAGTTCTGGGATTACAGGCGTGAGCCACCATGCCCAGCATGTAAAATCATTTTTGAAGTATGACCCAAAATAACACATGTGTTTTTGCAGATTATCATAAAGTTGAGGTGGAACGTCTATTTGATCTATTTGACTATTAAAAAAACTGGTCATAGTGCTTTCGCTAGATACAGAAAAATGACAAATCAAGAAACAAACATTTGAACGCTCACTGTGAGTGCACAAATACAAATACTTTGTAAGTGTGTTTTATATATATATATACGCACACATATATACATACATATATATCAGCTCTAATGATATATATGTATATGCTGTGTATATATGTATATCTCTCTCTATATATCAGCTCTATAAAATGAAAATATAATTGAACAATATTTTCCTTTATCTTAAAACATGGAAATAAGTCTTAAAAGGTACATGTTTAAAATGTAAGTTCTTATTTGTTTAAATCCAAGCAAACTTTTAAACTAAGAGTTAGCCATAATAAGGAGAATTTCATTTTTGTTTTCCTCTGGAGAGGATTGCTGTTTGAATATAAGGTATTTACATATCATTCATTCCAGAACTGACATTAAATTTTACTGAAAGATGAAATTCTTTTTTAGCAAAAGTTATTATTTCAATTATACATTTATAATATTTTTGATAAATATACTGAAGGTACAAGTTTATGCTACAGTAAAATTTAGTAAATGCACATGATACTAAAGCCACAAAGTAGATTCACGTGTTTTACCATACATTTGTAAGTACACAATTTATAATGTCAATTACAAGAGAGAAACATTTATCTTTGATAATCAGTTTATGTTGCATTGGCTTCCTTTTTTCTCTTTTAAATCACTTTAAATTACTCTTAGAAAATATTTACTGTAATTTTGAAGAATGTATCTTATTGATGTAGTATATGTATTAAGATGTGTTCAGAATAAATATAAAATATGGACATTAATAAATTATATATCCATTCACCTCACATCATTAAACATGTAAATTTTACAATTAATTCAAATTATATATACATATATAAAAGTCAAGATTTCAATGACTTATTTTATGAATAAAATATATTTCCCTCAAGATAACAAGATAAGCCTATAATATTGAGACTTTCACAATATTTCAAATCTAATTTAACATGTTATGAACTTAGAAATACTCCATTACTAGCTTTATAGCACAATTATTTTCATTGAGGCACTCCTCTTCTTTGATAATCTTTTTTTTTTTTAGTCAAATTGCTCTGTATTTACATAAAAACTCTGTTTAAGGTATAAATTAGAGGTAGTAGATGCAAAAGTATTTAACAAGGTCATTATTCAGATTTGAAGAGTTCCTGCACTTCGCAATGCATCAAACAGTAATTTGTAATTGACAGTTTTCTTACCTAGAGTGCTTCTCAGACAAGAGATTGTTCTCCAAAGACAGTCAGCTGGGTAAATGTCAGAGGCTCAAAAAGTAAATTATGGTGCAAACAGTGTTGATATTTCTATGAAATGGAAGAAAAGCATATTTATTTCTAAAATATAGAATTTTATTTAAAACAAGTGAAAACCTTCTATTGTGACCTTTACAAGTTTCCAAACAGTGACGAATTTGGTCATTACAAATAACCTTTTCCAGAAAGAGCTTTACCATTTGGGACTTTCATTTAGTAATATATGTGAATTAATTTTCTTTCTACAAAATGACTCATGTTATTAAATTTTTTATGAGATATTTTATTCCTGATACTACAGGTTTAAAGACATTTTGGAAGGAAAAACAGTAAGGGAGCAACCATATGGTAATGTATCATTTGAACTTATTGGGAGGAAATTAGTCATTTTTTGGTTTCTTCATTCTATACAGAACAATGTTGTATTTGTGTGAATGTTATGGGTAATTATGTCTACCAATGTTCTTTATATAGAGCTTAGTGTAATTTTATTCGGAAGCTCTTTCCAACTAAACAAACAGGTGTATTCTCTGGACGCATTGTTATTATTTGTTTGGAATATGGAACTTTTTTGCTGTATAAATAATGTGGTTGTTGTTTTAGGCTGTTTTCCAAGTTAGCCTCCACTACATTTTTTTTAATTTTCGGAGACTCAAAGAAAGTATAAATAAAATATATGTGCATGATATATACAATTATGTATGTATATGACCATATAAGATTAAATAGAAGATTATGAACATAACTAAAAGGGTGGATAAATAGCATTACGACGCTTGCATAATAACATCACTATTGGAAAATGGGTTCCAAATACCAACTTGGAGCTATAGAATCACATCCTGGCCTGATATACCTAACAAAAATGTTCTTTCTCCTCAATCCCACATTTCTAAAACACTGAAAACCTAGAGGACTGCAGGTCTGATTCACTGATTGGGGTTTCTTCTGCCTATGATAGGGTTTCTGAAAGGTCGAGGTAGGGAGTATGCAACAGGACATGAGGGATGAAGATGCTACAAAAGATGAGGTTATTTTCTTGGTTTAAAATCCATCTCAATTTTTCCTGAGGGTTTTAAAAAACAAAAACAAAAACGAAACAAAACAAAAATAACTTTTCTACCTCTATCCTCCTAGAAATTGCTGTCTCTGCCAGTCTTCATTGTTAAGCAGATGCTGAATTGCACACTCTACAAACCACTGGGAGCATGGAATACTTTCTACCAGATTATCTACACAACCTAATGGGGAGAGCTGATTGTCTTAAGTAAGCTAATACATAATCGAGGGGGTGGCATTATCAAGTTCCAAAATATCCTTAAGATTTCTTGGCCGGGCGCAGTGGCTCCTGCCTGTAATCGCAGCACTTTGGGAGGCCAAGGCAGGCAGATCACCAGGTCAAGAGATCGAGACCATCCTGGCCAACCTGGTGAAACCCCGTCTCTACTAAAAACACAAAAATTAGCTGGGCGTGGTAGTGGGCGCCTGTAGTCCCAGCTGCTCAGGAGGCTGAGGCAGGAGAATCACTTGAACCCAGGAGGCAGAGAGGAGAATCGCTTGAACCCAGGAGACGGAGGTTGCAGTGAGCCAAGGTTGTGCCACTGCACTCCAGCCTGGCAACAGAGTGAGACTCTCTCTCAAAAAAAAAAAAAAAAAAAAAAAAAGAAGAAGAAGAAAGAAAAGAAAAAGAAAGATTTCTTAAAAATTGTGTCAATATTTATTGGAAAGTGAAGAAGACTAGATTTATATCTTTTTTCTCGGTTATATATGAGAGGTAGTGAACTTCCCTGACTACTCTATTTGTAATGGTAACCACAAATTCTTTCCTCTTATCCTGTTTTATATTTTTTCAGATATTACTGTTTATTTTCTGCTTCTTCCACTGGAATAAAGGCTTCATTGACGCAGGTGCTTTTGTTTTGTGTAACTTCCTGTGATATCCTCAGATACAAGAACAGTGACTGGCATATAGTAGACATTAAATAAACATTTGTGAAATGAATGATTGAATGAATACCAACTCAGAGGCTTAGGTGCTTTGAAACATGTTTCACCTTGATGATACTTGTTTACGTTCATTTTATCTTACACACTACTAACCACATACTTTCTTCATGCAAAGAACTTTTTAGATACCTGACCATGACTGCTTTACAGATAGATTACTTGCTCGAGCCACTTTCCTCCAATGCAGCTCTCTTTCCATAGAAGTCAGTTGGCCTGTCCCCTTTCTCACTGAACCTGACTTCAAGGCCACAGCTCAAACAGTCCACCTGTTTGTCCTTTTCTACAAATTAGGCACTACATGGTTAGAAGTTGCATAGGAAGATAAATGGAAAAACAACAAAGTGGATGAGAGAGAGAGAAAGTTTTTATGAAGCTCTCTAGTCAGAAGCAACCAAGGAAAAACCATGACTCAAAAAAAAACGTAATTAGAAAATGTCCGTAATTTATAGAAACTATCGTACATTGCATGAAAGGATAATTTGCTCATGCAGTCTGTTTGGATTCTGACGAGCTGAGAGAAATCTACACACTTTATGCATGAGTGTGTCAGAAAGAGCAATAGGTGTCATGGAGGTAATAATACAGCCTAATTCAAGGTGCTGGGCATGCCACTAAAACATATTTCCTGCTTCCTTTGTATCCGTGACAAACAAACTACTAGTGCCCCTATAAAACTCATCCCTTTATTTGAACACACAAGACACACAAAAGCATAAAATATTATTACTTTTGCAATGCTCTTATGTAGCACAGATGATGTGGAAGCTAGGCTGGATCTGAATGAATGTTGGCCTGAATGTTTATTTGTTTTGGTGACTAGTCTGATTTCGTATTAAGATTTCAGGTATATTAATGAAAAGCATATATTTAAAAACAATGGTTTAAAAAGGTAATAATAAATCAGAATCTGGCAAACTATGAACAGGACTAAAAAAAAAGACAAAAAAAAGTTAAACATAAGTCTCACATTTATCTCAGGTTAGTCACAACTCCCACAACCATTTACTAAGGACCAATTAATGCCAATTGCAGTATAAGAAGATATAATGAACACGATGAAAACTCTGACTTCAATTCCAATAACGTGTTTTGTTTTAAATATCTAGGATGTTCCAGGCACTACAAGAAGCACTAGATTTAAAGACAACTATCCTGCTGAAAAATTGGCATATGTCCGCCTTGCCACTTCTAGTTATGTTACAATTTACTTCCACTCTCTCTTATTTTATTTTATTGACACAGGGCCTCACTCTGTCACCCAGACTGGAGTGCAGTGGTGCAATCTCAGCTCACTGCAGCCTCTGCCTCCTGGGTTTAAGCGATTCTCCCACCTCAGCTTCCCGAGTATCTGGAACTACAGGTGCGCACCACCATGCCCGGCTAATTGTTGTATTTTTTTGGTAGATGGGGGGTTTCACCATGTTGGCCAGGCTGGCCTTGAACTCCTGACCTCAAGTGAGCTGCCTGCCTTGGCCTTCCAAAGTGCTGGGATTACAGGTGTCAGCCACTGCACCCAGCCTCTCTCCTATTTTAAATAATTTTATTTTTACATGCTATCATAATTTCCTAGACACATAATCATCTAATATATTTAACATTATTGTACTGGTTAAATACTTCAAAGTCACAATACTGTAATAGTTCTACTGTTACTGTAAATACTTGCATCTTGAGAATATAAACACAATATAACCTTCAATCAATATACTTCTCAAAAGAATCAGATACTTTGTGGGAGTTTATGCCTAAATTCATATGTATAACATCCTATTCTGATTTCAGAATATTCTCAGTGAAAATGACAGGCATACGTAATCTAATGAAACTAGAGCAGAAGATATTAGCGTCTATGGAAGGCCTGATATTTTCAAAGTATATGTCTAATAAATAAAATTTCATACAATGGGATTTAGATAGTAGCTTAAAATAATAGTTACTATTCAGTGGGAATTTATTTTATGGTAAGAAGTGTGCTAGATGCTTTAGATACTAATCTGTAATTTAATTTTACAGACATTTCCGTGGATTAGACCTATATTCCTTACTTTACAGAAAGTAAATTTAGGCTTGGAGAGATTAAGACTTGTAGAAATAAGAGAAGACTAGAACATCTGGAATTTCAATTCTCGAGGTTCCTCAAAACACTAAAGTCTTTGCTCTTTCTACTTAAGTATGCTGACTCTCAATTCTTAATTGAATGAACTAGTCAAAAATGACACTTAAAAACAAATTACTTAGAAGTACCCCTTTACAACCCTCCTTAATAATGCTGATCCCACGAATCAAATAAAATCTTCCCATTTAAATACTACAGAACTTTATGGCATCTTTGCCTTTTTTAGAAACACTGTACTTTGTTTTTGTAGCATTATTATCTATTTGCCGGTTTTGGCTGTTTTATGAAACTATATTGTGGGATAGTGACACAAAGTTTAAGAGTATATTTTAAACTGGCTAGGTGTGGTGGCTCACCCGTTTAATCCCGGCACTTTGGGAGGCTGAGGTAGGAGGATTGTTTGAGTCTAAGAGTTTGAAACCAGCCTGGGCAACATAACAAGACCCTGTCTCAAAAACAAAAAAACAAAAAACTTAGCCAGGTTTGGTGGCACGTGCCTGAAGTCCCAGCTACTCAGGAGGCTGAGATGGGAGGATTGCTTGAGCCCAGGAGTTTGAGGCTGCAGTGAGCCATAATTGTGCCACTACACTCAGCCTGGGAGACAAGGCGAGATCCTGTCTCATTCTCTTAATGAATCTTTTTGAACAGGAATAAACATTCCTACTTGGTCTTGCCTGTAGGCATACAAATCCACCTAATATGTAGAAGTCCTCTCATGGTAGGCAGAACAATGAAACTTCCCACTACTCAAAGATGTCTATGTCCTAATCCTAGGAACCTATGATTATGTTATGTTGCCTGGCAAAATAGAGTTAAGGTTACAGATAGAATTAAGGTCTCCAGTTAACTGACTTTAGGGAGATAATCTTGTATTATCCAGGAGGGTCTAATTTAATCACAAGAGTGGAAGACAGTCAGAGGGAAATGTGACTATGGAATGTGTCAGAGTGATGTGAGGCGAGCAAGACTGGACAGGCAATTTCAGCTTTGAAGATAGTGGAAGGGAACATGACCCGAAGAATGCAGGTAGCTGCTAGAAGCTGGAAGGGCAAGATAGTAGATTTTTTTTTCTTTCTTTTTTTTTTTTTTTGTCTACAGTATCCAGAAAATAATCTATCCCTTCCAACACCTAGATTTTATTCCAGTGAGATTCATTTTAGACTAAGGAAATACAAAACTGTAAGATAATCAAATTGATTTGTTTTCAGATACTAAGTTTGTGGTAATTGGTTTTAGCAGCTATAGAAAATGTATACATCTCTCTTGGCTGCTGTTTCTTCTAGGCTAACAACAATTTTGGTAGATGTCAATCAATGTATATTGATGTGACAAAGTAACACTTTCTGTATTAAATTTTTGTGGGGTTCTAGTCCATTGATAATTCCTTTGTTGGAAAATCAGTAAAGAGGTTTTTTACTATGATGAAATGAAAATCTGACCTTGTCCTGGAGCTACAGAGTATGGTTACAAATCATGTTATATGCTTTGAGAACATATGCTATTCTTCCCTGTTAGTCCTGAACATAATTTTTGATAGAATGAATGGCTGAATAAATATGAGTAGCCTCATGTTTATCCTCTTCATAGTTCTTCCTTGCACAAAAGTTCCATCCTCACTTCTTCCAATAAAATAAAAGGAGTTTCCTTAGCAATTTCTATATTTGAGTTACTTCAACCATAAAGTGCTAATATTTTCTAATTTTTAGAAAAAGGATACAACATAAGAACATCATGGCAAGTTCTCCATCTAAACATTTAGAAGATGTGAGAAAAATTTTAACTTCTGTATCTATTCTCTCAAATCCAATTATATTCCCCAAACAAATTAAAGACACTAGCTAGATCAATGTTGCTGTTATATTCCAGGAACAATGCTGGAATTATATAGAAAAAGAGAGAAAGAATACATGAAAGGAAATATTGTAGTGCCACCAGGACGCTGTTCAGCTTGTGGAGTGTCTGTGGAAAACTTCTTTTAATTTATGCCCATTGGGAAAAATCTACAATCACAATTTTTGGTTTTACAAAATTCTTTCATTATTTCTGGGAAGCTTTTTATGTATGCATACAACCTCCTCTTTCAGTGTATGGCATTGAAGACACTCCCAACTTCTTCGAAATTCAGGGATGAGCCTCTAATTTTCAGTTGCCATTTCCATTCTTTTCAAACCAACTCAGCTGTGGTTTCACAATATTTTACTTGTTTCGTAAGTTGGCCTAAATTATTCTCCACTAAATATAGAGTAAAATTTATTTGCTCAATAAAGGTGTAATTCTTTGTTTTCTTTTCTACTTTGCCTTTTGGAACAGACATATGTGCCTTAGCATCCTCCCTTGAATTATGTTTATGGAGGCCTGTGTGGAAAAACATATGAAGATTATGACTTCTGAATGCAAATGCACCTATCGTGTATGGGAATTGTCTCAGTCCCATTTTCCTCATGTAGGGTAATACTCTACAGAAGGAATCTCTATTGGCAAGGCAGCTCGTAACTCAAGCCTGCAGTCTGTTTTTTGTTCTTCATGGTGTATGTGTCATTTTCGGTGTATATTCCTTTGAGTCTAGACTTCAAATATTTCCCAACAATGTTACCTCAGGGCATGTGAAATACATGCTTTTTGTTTATAATACATCTGTAGCCTTCAATTCACCTACAAATGATTGAAATATTCCATGCTGAGGACACTTCTCAAATCCAAAAGTTTTTAATAACTCCCAGGAGCAGTCATTCCAGTCATGAAAACAGGGATTAAAATTACTCTATGCCTCTGTTGAGGGGCATCTGTCAATATTTTCTTGACGTTTGACTGGTTTGTAAGATTTATTCAAGATAACTCTGAGACTGTGCCCCTCATCATTTTTTTCCATCAATTTGGGATAGTGTCAACTTTCCATTTGTCTAGTTCAAACGATAACATGAGTTACGTGTAGGTATACTTACTTTTCCTTTCATATATTAAAATTTTTTTATCAAGTGTGGGCTTCTCTTATCCCAGTTCAATGAACATATCTTTCTTCATTTTATTTTACTTTCTAAAAAATCTGTTATTTGAAGTATTTTTTACTGAATTTTGAGCAAAATTTCTTTATTTATTTTTAGATTCAATAATTCCTGGATTATGAATTTAAGCTCTTACTTTTGCACTATTTTTTGCAAAGTTCCATTAAATATATATTTTTTCTCTCCACCTAATTTCAATAAGATGCTATGTTCCCTTTCTAAGTAAAGAAACTTATCCTCTTTATATTTATTCAAAAAATCTATCCTTCCCTTATGGCTGTGGTACCTGAAACCCATAACCATAATAAGCATTTTTATAATGCTGAATCTAGAATCAATTTCAAATGAGGTAATGCTGGTGGATTATGGTTTCAGGCTTCAGGAACCCATGAATAAAGCATAGAAATAAGCCAGAGAGCAAACATGAACCCATCTGCCTTCTGTATTAATGACTAGCCAATATCCCATTTTTAAAAATTCGTCTCATTCATTTTTTTTCATTTATCAAACAATTCAATTGTGGTTGACTTAATTATTTTAAAAAGTATGATTGTGGTAAGCTCTATGGAAAATTAATAAATCAGATTGAGGAGACTAGAGCATGAGGGGCACGGAGGTAACTCTTCGATAGAGTGGTCAAAAAATATGATTGCATCTTCATTTCACCCACAACAATAGAATCCAGTTAAAATGATTTGTTTGGACTTTGTGTGTGGAGCAGTGGTTGTGTTGCCATGTCACCTATTAACCTTCGATATCTTGATATCGTCAGAACTGAGAAGGGCAGAATATGAATACCTTGGTAAGGAATTTCCAGACAAAGGAAATAGCTTTTGTATGTTTGTGGCACAGCAAGGAGTGAGAGAGGTGAAAAGAGTGATAGATAATGACATCACAGAGAAAAGAGGAGGGCGACCTAACCAGCAACATCCAAAAGTAGAGATCGTGGCTAAAAGCAAGACTGGAATCGAGTTTTCTTCTCCTTCCCTAGTCAAAACCTTGAAATCTATACACTCATATGTTCTCTTGGACCCTAAGCAGATTAAAAACAATTATTAAAAGCCAAAGTATTTGGCTTATCTCAATGACTCATGGGCAGACAGTAATATAGAAAGTAGCAATGATAACAGGATAATATAGAACCCTAGCTGTGTCCATTAGATACATGACTACATGACCCAATGGATAGTAAGATCATATCAGCCATTCTTCCTCTCTTGGGAAGAAGTGAGTAAATGAGTGTAGATGAATGGACCAGATATGTATATTTCAATCCCATTTTGGAGCGAGCTCTGTAGAAATCTCTTTTTCAATGAAAAGTGGGTCTAAGAAGAGAAATATTTACTGCTAACTTCTATTATTAACTATTAACAATGCAGCTTATCATTTTGAAAGTCATCTAATGTATAGGAAATCCTCTAGCACAAACCTTGTAAATAACAATGTTTTTAAATGATTTGCCAACAATACTTATATTAACATGACAGCTTAGCTTTAGAGCTGTCCATAATAAGATTGCTAAAAGGTCATTGTGAAATGTTAATATAAAATAATATTTTATTCTAGACAAAAATGTGATAGTTTATAAGCTGGTATTGTGTTAAGATTTATTTTTCAGTAAATTTTCCACAAACTTGATGAAAATGTTCTCAAGCAGATGGAAATATTATAAACCTTAAAAGAAATCAATGCTGGGTCAACCTTTTTCTTACCTATTTTAAAGTCTCTATTAAGAATGATTAATTCCAGTAATATTAACCTGTATGTCTCTAACAATAAGAAATCTCAACACCCTAAATAAACTCATCTCTTAACAAAGGCAGCAGGTGACATAATAACACAACCACTGCTGTACACACACAAATCCCAAACTAGTTGTTTTAAGTGGATGCTATTGGTCTGGGTGAATTGAAGATGTAATCATAAGTTTTTTGTTTTGATCTTAGGAAAAAAAGACTCCAATGTTATAGAAATGACTGAGAAGATTATTTTTAAGTGAAAAAAAGTACTTGTTCTAGTTATTAACAAAACCATTGAAAATTCACACCAAATAGATATAGAAAAAATCACGTATAATGTCTTCAAATGTATTTTCTAACATAGCTTTTTAATAAAATAGGGAACAATGTGTATATTGCTTTGGATATTATTTTCACAATAGCATATACTGTGCTTCTATTTCCATGTCAATAAACATATATCTATGTTAGCTTTATAAATTACTTCATTCCTTTACTGGACATTTCAAATACAGTAATACATATGTCAAGTATGGTGAACATATTTCACAATGTGGACATTCCATATTTTAGTTAACCATATTATTATAAATAAAATTATGGTGAACATCCATGCATAGCAATTTTTACAGGATTTTTTTAGGAGGACAGTGTGGATGGAGGAAAGTTATTCCAAAAAAATGTTTACATTTTATAGTTTGTTGCACAAATTGTTAAATTTTCCTACTGAAATTTCATATGAGTTTTTCTTTCTACTTCTAATGTATGAGAGTGCTTATACAAAACTGATTATGCTGGAAAATATCATTAATTTCCTCATTATACAAGAAATAAGGGAAGCTATATGTTTTGTACAAAATGACTGGGACTGGAATTAAATCTTTCTTAAAAATTGTCCTATTGACATTTTGATTGTAAAAATAAAATGGTTTCTCATTTCATTTTATATATCTTTAGTTGAAAGTGAGTCTAAATTTCTTTATATTTTTGAGCAATACCTTTTAAAAATTTTCTTGCTTTCTTTACTTATTTTTAAAAGAATCATTCTGTGATTTTTAAGTACTCTTTATGTATTAAGAACATTAACTCTATGTTGTGATCTTTTTACATTTTTTCTACTTGACCCTGCCATATCTGCTAAGCCATCATTCTGCATCTGTAATATGCAAATCCAAAGTAATTATATAATAATTCTTCTTATGCCTGCCTCTGTTGAGATCATATGTTAAAGTTTGTTTTCCATATTTTACCATGGATAAATCTTCTCAAACTACTAAAGATTTTAATTGTCCTTTAAAGCTACCTGATTTCATGGAGAAATAACTCAATAACAGTGAGCACTATAGATAATCTGCATTTTCTTGACTTACAATTATATTCTTTCAAAAATAGCAGTAAAAAGAACAACAGTAACAATAATAATTCTCATTTCTCTAAATGTTATCTATTAAATTTCTCTAAATGCTATCTATTAAATTATTGATCAATTTTAATCAATTAACTATCAAACGTCTCCCATATTACCTTCCCTGGAATCCATGTCTGTCGCTATCATTGGCTACCTGTAACTGCCTAGGCATACCTCATGTTATTGCACTTCGCAAATACTGGAATTTTTACTAATTGAAGGTTTTTAGGCAACCCTGCATTGAGCAAACTTATCAATGCCATTTTCCAAAAGCATGTGCTCATTTTGTGTCCCTGCATCACAATTTGTTAATTCTCTTAATATTCCAAACTTGTTAATTATTATTACATCTATGATGGTGATCTGTGATTAGTGATATTTGATGTTACTATTTTAATTGTTTTGGGGAACCATGAAATATAGCCATATAACAGAGTGAATCTAATGAATAAATATTGTGTGTGTTCTGACTGATTCACCTAAAGGCTTTTTCCTATCTCTCTCCGTGGGTCTCCTTCTTCTGAGGCACAACAATATTGAAATTAATAACACAGAAATGGTCTCTAAGTATTCAGCTGAAAGGAAGAGCTGCACGACCCTCACTTTAAATCAAAAGCTAGAAATGATTAAACTAAGTGAGGAAGACAGGTAGAAAGCCAAGAAAAGCCTAATGCTAGGCCTTTTGAACTAAACAGTTAGTCAAGTCATGGATACAAAGAAAAAATTATTGAAGGAAATTAGTAATGCTATTCCAATAAACACACAAATGATAAGAAAGCAAAAAAGCCTTATTGCTGACAAGTTTTAATGGTCTAGATAAAAGGTCAAACCAGCCAAAATATTCACTTAATCCAGAGCAAAGACCTAACCCTTTTCAATTCTATAAAGGCTGAAAAAGGAGAAGAAGCTGCAGAAGTAAAGTTGGAAGCTAGCAGAGGTTGGCTCATGAGATTTAAGGAAATACATCATCTCCATAATAATAAGGGCAAGGTGAAGCAGTAAGTGATGGTATAGAAGCCACAGCAGATTATCCAGAAGGTCTAGCTAATTAATAAAGGTGGCCTCACTAAACAACAGATTTTCAGTGTAGAAGAAACAGTCTTCTATTGGAAGAAGATGCCACCTAGGATTTTCACAGGTAGAGAGAAATCAATGTCTGGCTTGAAAGCTTCAAAGGACAGACTTACTCACTTGTTAGGGGCTAATATAGGTTGTAACTTTAACTTGAAGCCAGTGCTCAGATACCATTTTAAAAATCCAAGGACCCTTAAGAATAACACTAAGTATACTTTGCCTGTGTTCTATAAATAGGAAAACAAAGCCTGGATTACAACACATCTGATTGCAGCATGGCTAACTGAGTATTTTAAGCCTAGTGTTGAGATCTACTGCTCAGGAAAAAAAAGATTCCTTTCAAAATATTATGGCTCAGTGACAATGCACTTAGTCACTGAAGAGTTCTAATGGAAATACACAAGAAGATGAATGTTGTTTTCATGGTTGCTAACACAACATCCTTCTCCACGGATGAAGGAGTAGTTTCAACTTTGAAGTCATATTATTTAAAAAATACATTTATAATGCTATACCTGCCATAGATAATGATTCTTCTAATGTATCTGGCAAAGTAAAATAATCCATGAAATAATCCATGAAATAATCCATGATTTCAAACCTCATGGATGACTTTGAGAGTTTCAAGATTGCAATAGAGGAAGCCACTGCATGTATTAGTCCATTCTCATGCTGCTAATAAAGACATACCCCAGACTGGGTGATTTATAAAGGAAAGAAGTTTAATTGACTCACAGTTGAGCATGGCTGGGGAGGCCTCAGGAAACTTACACTCATGGTGGAAGTCAAAAGGGAAGCAAAGCACCTTCTTCACAAGGCGCCAGGAAGGGGAAGTGCAGAGCAAAGGGGGAGAAATGCTAAGAAAAGGGAGAAAGGCCCCTACAAAACCATCAGATCTTGTGAAAACTCACTCACTATTACGAGTGCGATATCATGAGAACAGCATGTGGTAACTGTCCCCATGATTGAATTGCCTCCCCTTGGCTCCCTCCCATCACAAGTGGGGATTATGGGAACTACAATTCAAGATGAGATTTGGGTGTGGACACAGCCAAACCTTATTACTGCAGATATGGTAGAAATAGCAAGATAAGTAGAATTAGAAGTGGAGCCTGAAGATGTAACTGAATTTCTATGATCTAGTGATAAAACTTGAAGGGATGAGTAGTTGCTTTTTATGGATGTACAAAGAAAGTAGTTTCTTGTGATGGAATCTACTGCTGGTGAAGATGCCATGAAAAGTGTTGAAATGACAACAAAGAATGTAGAAATTTATTACAAAAGCTTAAATGATAAACAGAGTCAGGGTTTGAGAGGATTAACTCTAATTTTGAAGGAAGTTCTACTGTGGATAATATGATATCAAATACCATTTCATGCTACAGAGAAATCTTTTATGAAAGGCAGAGTCAATAGTTGCAGCAAACTTCATTGCTGCCTTATTTTAAGAAGTTTCCAGTCACTTCACCCTTCAGTAACCACCATGAGTTAGCAGCCATTAACATGAAGGCAAGATCCTCCACCAGCAAAAGATTAAGGTTTGTTGAATGCTTAGATGAAGGTTAGCTTTTTTTTTTAACAATAAAGTATTTGTTAATTAAGGCATGAACAATATTTCTTAACAATAATGCTATTGCATGCTTAATAGACTGCAGTGTAGTGTAAACAACTTTCATTTGCACTGGCAAACCAAAAAATTGGGGGACTTGCTTCATTGTGGTGGTCTTGAAACAAACTCCTATGTCTAAGGTATGCCTGTATGAGTTTAGCATCCCTAATGCAAAAATCTGAAACCTGAAGAGCTCCAAAATCTGAAACCTGAAGAGCTCCAAAATCTGAAAGTTTTTGAGAGCTGACATGACACCACAATTGGAAAATTCTACACTTGATCCATGTGACAGGTTGTAAATTGCAGTCAAAATTTATTTTACGCACAAAATTATGAAAAATAAAAATTACCTTCAGGCTATATGTGTAAGAAGGATATGAAAAATATAAATTTTGTGTTTAGACTTATCCCCAAGATATTTTATAATATAAATGCAAATATCCCCAAATCCAAAAATATTTTAAATCTGAAATACTTCTGATTTCAAGCATTTTAGATAAGCAGTACTCATCCTGTATATGTGTATATATTTTTTCTCATACTACCATCACCTTTAGATTCAGCTGCCCCTTGGGAAATACATTAAATGTTGATGCATACAGATACATATCAAAGTACAGTTTTAATTGCCTGTTTTGATTGACTGCCCCAATTATGAAAGTAAGATAAGCCACTACACCTGTCAAAGCCAGCTGTTGGTCACTACGAAACGCAAAGATGAAAACAGGATAAGGAAATAGGAGGGACATGGAAAAGGTGGAGAATTGGAGAAATATCTAGTGCACCTTATCAGGTGTAATTTTGGGATTGCAGTATCTGTTCATCTTTTTTTTTGTGAAAGGAGAGGGTAGGATATTGAGAAAGATAAGGAGAGATGGAGAAATATAAAAGAGGGGAGAAACTTAAAACACATTGTAAGGCATTGATGTGTTAGATTTTAGGGCATTTTATTCATGTTATTTCCCACAATTCATTACACTTTTTCCTTCCCGACAGGTGTTCAATAGCTCACTGTGATTGTTGAGAAGTCAACACGGGGACAAGGTATGTAGCTGTGGGAACCTCTGTCAAATCAATGAAATAATTACCATCATGCAGTTAAAAATCCTGCTGATTCTAAATAGATATTTTGAGAAGGATTAAGCCCATATGGTCATGTTACAAAAATTGCATATTTTTTCCTTTGCTTAAAATTATCTCACTTAAAAAAGTTAATAAGAGATTTTTTAATTAAAAAAGAATTTTAACTTATATAGACAATTTGGTGGAAAGCTGCCTTTCAAAAATATCACTTCAAAATAGGGTTGACTTTAAAAAATTACTTCCATTTCAGTTTTTATTTAATTTTATTCATAATGGGCACATAACTATACATATTTATAGGGTACAATATGATGTTTCAATGCATGTATACATTGTATAATGATCAAATTGGGGTTATTACTGTGTCCATCAGTTTAAATATTCATCATTTATTTGTGAAAATAACATTCAAATCCTTTTCTTCTAGTTACCTTGAAATACACACTATACTACTATTTACTATGGTCACCTTATTGTATAAGAGAACACCAAAACGGATTTGCCTTGTGTAACTGTACTTTCATACCTGTTGACCAATTTCTCCTGGCTTCCCCCTTTCTCTTCCCCTCCCCAGCCTCTAGCAATGACTATTCTACTCTCTACTTCTATGATATCAACTTTTATGATTCCACATGAGTGAGATCATGCAATATATTGTCTTTCTGTGCCTGGCTTATTTCACTTAATATAATGCCCTACAGTTTTATCTACATTTCCACAAATGACAGGACTTAATTCTTTTTTATGGCTGAATAGTACTCATTGCATATATGTACCATATGTTCTTTGTCTATTCATCATTAGATGGGCGTTGAGGTTGATTCCTTAGTTTGGCTACTTTGAATACTGCTGCAATAACCATGGATGTGGACATGTCTCTTCAACGTACTCATTTTATTTCCGTTGGATATATATGAAGTAATGAGATTGCTAGATTATGTGGTAGTTCTATTTTTAATTTTTTGAGGAATTATCATACTGTTTTCCAAAATGGCTGCACTAATTTATATTCCTACCAGCAGTGTAAGAATTTCCTTTTCTCCACATCCTCACCAGCATTTGTTATTTTTTGTCTTTTCGATAACAACCATTCTAACTGGAGAGGGGTGATATATTGTTTTGGTTTCGATATGAATTTCTATGATGATTTTTGATATCGAGTATTTTTTCATATATCTGTTGACCATTTGCGTGTCTTCTTTTAAGAAGTGAGTTGTTTGAGTTCCTTATATATTCTGAATATTAACCACTTGTCAGATGCATAGTTTGCAAATGCTTTCTCCTATTTTGTATGTCTTCATTTATTGTTTTCTTTGCTTTGCAGAAGCTTTTTAATGTAATGTACTCCTATTTGTATATTTTTGTTTCTGTTGCTTGTGCTCTTAAGGTGCTATTCAAGAAACCCTTGCCCAATCCAATTTCATGAACAATTTCCCTATGTTTTCTCCTTGTTGTGTCATAGTTTTGGGTCTTACATGTAATTCTTTCATTCATTTAGTATTGATTTTTGCATATGATGAGACATGGGATTTTAGTCTGATTCTTCTGCATGTGGATATCCAGTTTTCCCAACACCATTTATTGCACACTGTTCTTTCTCCCATGTGTGTTCTTGGCATTTTTGTCAAAAATCAGTTGGTTGTAAATGCATGGACTCATTTCTGGGTTATCTCTTCTGTTCCATTGGTCTATGTGTTTGTTTTGATGCTAGTACTATGCTGTTTTGGTTACTATGGTTCTGTAGTATATTTTGAAGTCAGGTGGTATTATACTTCCAGCTATGTTCTTTTTTCTCCAGATTATCCCTATTTGCAGATGACATAATCATATATAGAGAAAACTCTAAAGAATTCACCAAAAACTCCGTTAGAACTAATAAATTTGGTAAAGCTGCAGGATAAAAAATCAACATACAAAAATCAATAGCATTTGTATACATCGATAGTGAACTATCTGAAAAAGAATCAAGAAAATAATTCCATTTATAATAACTACAAAAAATAATAAAATATCCCGGGGTAAACTTAACCAAGGAGGTGCAAGATCTCTACAACAAATTCTATAAAACATTGATGAAAAAAGTTGAAGAGGATACAAATAAATGAAAAGATAGCCCATGTCAGGCACTGGAAGAGCTAATATTGTTAAAATGTCCGAATTTCCCAAAGTGACCTACAGATTCATTGCAATTCCTGTTAAAATACCAGTGACATTCTTCACTGAAATAGAATTTTTAAAATCTTGAAATTTATATGAAAAGGCAAAAGGCTCCAGATAGTTAAGGGGATGATTTTTGTAAATGTAATCACTACTCAATTTGTAGCATTGTATGTTACTGCCCATCACCATTTGAAAATAGATTATCCCAGGAAAATCATTGATAATAAAGAATAATTAGCTTAGTATTAACTTTATCCAGGTATATCCAGCCCAAATGTTATCTTATATCTGCCTTTTATTTGTTCATGGGTTATGAATTGTTGATTTCTTTACATCTTTGTTTCCCCTTTTACACTCTTAAGTTCTGAAACAGAATGAAGCTTGATCTGCTTAAATCAGTGTTTTTCAAAGTGTGGTCTTTACATAGCAGCATAACATCACCTGAGTACTTGTTAGAAATGCAAATTATTGGGCCTTATTCCAGCCCTACTGAAAAAGAAACTCTTGGGGGTGGAATTAAAAAATGTTTATTTAAAATCCTCCACATGATTATTATGCTCATTAAAGTTTGGGAGTGACCGGCTCAAACAGTGATTGCTTCTTCTTTTAATATTCTCTCTCTTTCTGCGTGTTTCTGAAAACTAACCTTGAGAATTCTCTAGAGCCCAAAGTGACTCTCACCATTAAGGTGACCCAGGTGACTGCCTTAGGCAACCTACAGTTGTGGCATAATTCACAGACTGTAAGTTCTAATAGCTTTCCTGAATACTAGTATCTCTGTTTCAGGCTCACAGATATGGCTTGTTGTGCCAGATCCCTACTGACTTCAATAGGGATAGTACCGTGTCCAAGAGGCTGGAGAAGAGACCTGGAGCCTAGGAACAAGACATAGAGTGGATTGAGGGAACTTACATGAGGGTGGTCCATTGGCAGAGGGCTGGAAGGAGAACTGCAACTGCTTATAAAAGGCATGAAGTATATATAGCATTTTCACTCAGTGCCCTCCACCTAGCAACCTTCATTTTACCGAAATCAAAGTTCCTCCAACCCCTGTATGGCCTGAGTTCCACAGGATGGGCCCAAGTTCATTCCTCATGGATAAGAAATGAATCTGGATTGTCCACTCCCAGATTCCTTAGCTCCAAATTCTGAACACACATTCTTTTTAGAGCATAGAGTCATTGTTAAGGGATGCTTAAGTTATTGCTGCCAGGTGTGTCTGTCACACAGGGTCATTCTCAGGTTATGCTTAAGTTATTGCTGTCAGGTGCATCTGCCAAACAGTCCCTCCCCAACATACCCTTGACTGGGCGTCACACTGTCATCACAACATTCTTCCATGATTTCCCCTGGAGTCAGGTATGTACAGGAGCATTGTTTCTAGATGCCACAGCAATAATACAAACTACAACAACAAAAACGAATAATACACTTAATAATAATCATACTGTATGCAAAGTTTCTCTAAGAGCTTTGGAGTCGAGTAAACCACATGGTTATAGGGTTGTAAGACAGAGATTCTATAACAGAAACATGGGTACCTAAGGCCTGCGTGGCCTGGGTTACGTTGTGAAAGTAATCAGGGATATATACACAACTTTCAGTTTTAATTAATGCGCAGGTTTCACCCTGGGCAGCACTTAAGGTGTCCAAAGCCGTACAATTTTGCAAACAAGGGTGCACAACTCACTACCTGTGTCTGCACTGCCATCATTTACCCTAGCTCATCATATACAGCCTACCACACAGTGGGGATAACATTAATTTTCTCCCCATCTATGTGGAAAATATGTGGTCTCATCTCCTTAATGGTGGGGAATTCACTGCATGAGGTGCTGTTGTTGCCAAAGAGAAACAAGTCATTATACCACGTATCGAAGAGGCTTTAGATACTCAGGCTAGCTGCTTGGATGTGCCATGGCAGGCCCATAGTGGAAGAGAGAGGCAGCTCCTCACAGACCCAACAGGCTGTTTTATTCTGGAGAGAGACCACCATCTGCACCCAGTTGATGAAGAGGTTTGCTGCACACCATTTATGGACATTCTGAGAGAGCATCACCCCTGGCAGTCCTGGTGTCTGATTTATAATATCAAATAGATTGCCTCCCCTCCCCATTCATGATGCATTACAAAAGGCCAGAGTAAGACAATGGGGTAGTTAAAATGTTCCATTATAAGATGATTGTCTCCTTGCACAAGGGAGGACAAGAATTCATTATTTTAAAAGTACAAGGGAGAGTAGGGTGTAAAATAGGTGGGACCTTTATATGATTTTCTAGGCCCTTCCTCCCAGGGAGCAGAAAAGCTGAACTATTGGGGGCTGATTTGCCATTTCCAGGGCCACATACTATTGTGCTCCCCAGTGGGTAGGTCTTGTGGCAAGGGCAATAGCAGGTTACTGAAAGTACCAGCTTAGGGTAAAGGTATTCTGTCCCTTATACTTTCAACCTGGATCCTTATGGTGGTATCAGGCCCTTGCATTAGAAGAGTATATGTGCTGGGTTGATGAAAGAACTTGTTTATTCAGGGTGTGGATGGCTGCTGGTAAGCAGCATGTCTGCAGAGCCAGAGAGTGTATCTCCTGCCAGAGTTGTTGCTTCAACAGTCCATTCATCTGTTCAATTAGCCCCGCTGATGTAGGGTTGTATGGCAGGTGGAAATGCCAGTGGATATCCAGGACCTCTGCCTATTCCTGTACTGGTCACTGTCGATAGCAGTGTGGACACTGTAGGCTGTGCACAGAAGCTCTAGTCCTTTTATGGTGGATTTCTGGGCAGCATGCTTGCTGGAATATGCCTGCAGTTGCCCCATGCATGTGTCTGCACAAGTCAAATCATAGTGGCAGCCATCAGATAGAGGCAATTGTCCTCTTTTGCCTACCTGCCAACATTTCACTGGGCCCCAGCCCTTGGCATTCTGTCCAGTATCATGCTGCAAGAGCCTGGGGAGTTCCTGCACACAGGCAGGACATTGCTAACAGATGTGTACTATGTCTTTATATCATAGTGGCAGGCCCTGATTCTTTGCTATAGCCTAAAGCATACATTGTCCCTGATGTCCTGGCTTTATATGCAACCAGTGAGCTACGTCTTCTGTGGGGGCTTCCACAAGGAGATGAACACAGGCTACTTCATCTGCCTGTTGATTTCCAGGTGGTGTAGATGCAGTGTGGGTATACACAAGGCACACCATTGTATGCATCCCCTGAATGTGTGTCCTTCCACATGCCAGTGCCCCAAAGTGGGTGGCCTGCTGCTGTCCAATCCTTTGCTTCCCATTGTAGTAGCCACATCGTGAGTCCTTTAAAGATTGCCCCACTATCAGTACATAAGACTATTGGGTCTGGCTCATAGAGGAAGACCATCCAGGCCACTTCCAGCTCAGCCCATTGGCTACTATGTCCTTTACCTGTATCAAGCCAGATCCTATCAGTGGACAGGTAGGTGACCATGGCTGTCCAAGAGCAAGGACTGCTTCATGATGAGCCATCTGCGTACCAGGCCTGGTCAGGAACTGGGCCCTGTTTACCCCCACCCCACCTGCTGTACAAAGGAGGAAATCTGTTGATGTTCAGTGGTTTTAATCAAAGACTGCCCTTCAGTTAGTTGTCACACAGGGGACAGGAGCAAGTACCAAAACAAGCTCTGTGCTCAAGAGGCTATTAGTTAACATGCTCCTGTCTTGCAGGTATGCATGTCATTTGGCCACAGTCTGTGTCTGTTTCCCAGATTTTGGTTTCTGAAAGGTATCCTTTAGCCAACCCGCTATGGGGTACCAGGTGCACCAGGGCCCCCTTTGTAATGTCCTCCACTTGAAAGGTATACTGTGTAGCACAGAATTGTTGCTTTATGACACTATATCTAACTTCAGCTCCTCCCATAATTGGGACCAGAATCCTAGAGGCACACTTTGATGTCCTTGCCTCTTCCATATGCCCCACCCAAGCCCCTCAGGATAACTGACCAGTTAACAAGGCTGTCACTGCCATAGAACTCCCAAGACTTGTATTTCTTTCACTGTGTCTTTATCTTGTTCAAAGGCTTCATTATCTTTTGTAGACCAATCCCTGTGGGCCCTTGTATTAGTCAGGATTCCCTAGAGGGACAGAACTAGTGGGATATATGTATATATGAAAGGGAGTTTATTAAGGACGATTGACTCACGTGATCATAAGGTAAAGTCTGATGATAGGCTGTCTGCAAGTTAAGGAACAAAGAAGCTAGTGGTGGATCATTCTGGGTCCCAAAACCTCAAAAGTAGGGAAGCTGACAGTGCAGCCTTCAGCCTGTGGCCAAAGGCCCAAGAGCCCCTGGCAAACCACTGGTATTCCAAGAGTGCAAAAGCTGAGGAACTTGGAGTCTGATGTTTGAGGGCAGGAAGCATCCAGCAAGGGAGAAAGAGGAAGGCCCGAAGACTCAGCAAGTCTGCTTTATTCTATCCATGTTAGCAGTTGATTAGATGGTGCCCACCCACATTGAGTGTGGGTCTGGCTCTCCCAGTCCACTGACTCAAATGTTAATCTCCTTTGGCAACACCCTCATAGACACACCCAGGAACAATATTTTGCATGCTTCAATCCAATCAAGTTGACACTGTATTAACCATCACAGCCCTCTTCTTGACTAAGTTGTATGAGGTCCTAAGGAGTTGGGCCAGATGGAAATAAAAGGACGACAATGCTCTATAAGACCTAAGAAGGTCTGCAACTACTTCAGTGTGGTAGGACATGAATAGGCCTGCATCTTATCTATAAACACAGACTGAGTGCCTAGTCTTACCGGAAAAGATGACACCCAAGCATTTAACTGATAAACCCGGACCCTGGACTTTGCATTGACTGCCCATACTCTTTTGCCAAGTGACAGAAAACTGAGGGTTGAAGTTTGTAAGCTGGAAAAAGACTCAGAAGTTAGCATGATATCATCAATGTAATGGAAAACCTGTGCCCACTCCAGGGCAGTCCATCCACTGAGGTCTGCAGCTACTGGGCCATTGCAGATGGTGGGGCTATGCAAATTTCCCCCGGGCAAGATGATAATGGTTCGTTTTTCTCCTTCCCAGGTGAATGTAAATTAGTCTTGACTCTTTAGGGCATTGAGGATGCTAAAGAAGGCTTTAGCTAAATTGATAACAAAATGATGTGTGCCAAGCACTGCTTCTACCCTCGTCAGAAGGGAGGTAATATTGCTAACAGCTGCATATATTGGGGTACCACTTTATTTAATTCCCAATAACCTACTGTCATTCTCCATGTCCTATCAGGCTTCCACACCGGCTTTACGGGGCTGTTGTATGGGCTGTGCATTGACCTTATAATGCCTACCTAACTCCTTAAAAGTTCCTGTGATTTCATCATGCCCACACCCCACTGCTACTCCCTGAAGGGCTGGCAACTGTACCATTGGTGTCCGTTTTGAGTTCCCCTCATCACTTCACCACTTGCTTCACCACCGTAACTCTTAGAGAGTTTCTCAGCAGTTGTTTGGAGGGTCAAGCCTGATAAGATATCCTTTCCAAGATGCATTCTGGGATGGGAGCAATATATACTACATTGAGTTTTGGTGGCAGTCTCCCAACTAGTACTACTGGTTCAACCCATCTGACTTTCATGGCCCCTTTTCTAAAACCATCTCTTGCTGTTATAGGCCTTTGGAACAGATGAATGTTATCATATATGAGAGTGCATTAGGCTGCAGTATCTACTAGAGCATGCACAGTTTGTTTATTCTTAGGTAACTAATATACAGTTAGTTCTACATATGGCCTCTGGTCCCTGGACACCCTGACCACCATTGCTCTTATGGAGATTCCCAGGTCTTGGCCTACATCCTAGTCTAAAGGGGTTGGCATCTGCCATCCCTCTGCAGAAGGGGCAGTGTGTAGTGAACCTTAGGCTCCTTAGTGAAGCACTGTTCTGGCTTGAGCTTCTGCCACAATCCAACTAGAAAAGCATTAGGTTGTTTACTTATTTCCACCCTAGGTGTCACTGCCACTACCAGGTTGCACGATATTTGTCAGCAGGTGACACTAATGGGCCTTTTGGCCTTATCCTTTCCTTTGGCTCCCTTGTCTTTCATTCCAGCAGTACACATCTCTTGCTTATGCAGCTTCTCTGTTTCCCCTAAGTTGGAAGCCGCTTGGGCCACCTAAGACATTGGCTGTCTTATCAAGGGGCTCAGGATACACACTACTGTGATACACCATTGGCTGAGTGCTTACTGTAAGACAGCATCTTTCATCGTCATTCATCTTTCATTTCGTCTTTCATCATTACTGTAATACAGCATCAGACATGGGGATGTCTTCCTCTTTTGGCCAGGCTGCATTGTAGCCTGCAATCATCCAGCTAAGGAAGGGGATGGCCCAATCCTAATTATTAACATCATAAGGGTGCTGCCTCAGGGCTGGGTGATTTGTGCCATTTTACTCATCTTGAGTCTGGAGGGTATTATACCCTCTGCTCCCATGTCCCATAGATGGAGAAACCACTCTGCAATTGACTATCTCCCCTTCTGCCTGAACCTATTTCCCAGCTCGACCAATTCCACAGCAGTATAGTCCCACACTGTGGTGTGCCGTCATCTTTTACGTGGGGGTATGCTTTGCAGGGCTACTCCCATCATAGAAGTGACTACAGGATGGGAAGAGAGGATGGGAACCTCTAGGTTTCATCCCTTTCCTCATTCTTGTCCCCACTAGGGCTCTCCATCGGGTCTCAAGACTTAGGATCCCAAGACGATTCAGTCATGATAGCCCTAACCCATTGGCATGGGAGTCAGCAACCCTTCAAAGGGTTACCCAACAAACCAGGGTCTCTATTTTGTCATCCTATGCCCACAGGTGAGACAGTAAAGTCTCCAATGCTTCAACCTGGGCTAATCTGGCATCTCTTTCTAGTCGCAGTTCATCCTGTCACTGAGGGACTCTTACCTATGCTGTGAGCTCAGCCTCAGTGGCTGCTCAGGGTGCAGTCAGAAGTGGCCATCCAACCATGGTTGCCACAGCTCGGACATCTGACTTTCACTTAGATCCTACCCCCTGCAATGGCTCTTCTGGACCCTTCGGCATTTTCGGGGCATCCCTGAACTCACATGGTAGGCCCCATCCATCAAGGACAGTGGCTATCATGCCCCACCTAAACATGGATGGCCTGCCCAAGATTTCCTCCGTGGATTTCCTCTTCCCTGATCTCATGGATCCCATTGTTTCACCACTTATAGTGTTTTCTCCACCTCTGGCTGGTGTGCTAGTTGTTGTGCTGATCCCTATTGACTTCATTAGGGATGGCACGGTGTCCCAGAAGATGAAGAGACCCAGAGCCAGCAAAAAAAAAAAAAAAAAAAAAAAAAAAATTGGGTTTATTGGTGATCCAGTGGTGGCAGGCTGGACAGAAGAACCATAATTGCTTGTAAAAAG
Organism: Pongo pygmaeus; assembly: GCF_028885625.2. Classification (NCBI taxonomy): domain Eukaryota; kingdom Metazoa; phylum Chordata; class Mammalia; order Primates; family Hominidae; genus Pongo; species Pongo pygmaeus. The sequence continues at coordinate 157,688,358 of NC_072373.2, read as the reverse complement.
CATGCAGTTTATATAGCATTTTCACATAGCACCCTCCCCCTAGCAACCTCCACCAGGCAACCTTCATTTAATCCAAAAGAAAGGGTATTGATCTCCTGTGTGGCCTGCATTCCATGTAATGGACCAGGGTTCATTCCTCATAGATAAGGAATGAGTCTCCAGGTTGGCCACTCCCAGATTTCTCAGCTCGGAACTCTGAACACACATTCTTTTTAGACCATAGTGTTATTCTCAGAGTATGCTTAAGTTATTGCTGTCAGGTGCATCTGCCATACACTTGTGGAAATCAAAGTAATGTAGTAATGTACATTTCTATCTTTTTGAGAAGTAGAACTATATGTCTCAGGAGCATTTTATTTGAAGAATTTTGTTTACATCTGTGTGTACTACACAAAATATAAACCAGTTACACTATTACTTCACTGGGACTATGGTTACTGCAACCTGTGCTGTTGTAAATGTAAATCCTTGAATTATATTCAGACTAATCAGTCAATAAACTGATTTTATCAGTCAGAATTTTCCAGTGTTCTGATTGTCTACAGTTAAGGCATGAAGTAGTTTATTTCTAATTGCTATCAGGACTAGCTTACAAAACTAGGGTTAGTAATCAGCATCACTATTAATGAGAAACTCACATTCATTGAAAAACTGAATTGTCCACAGTTGGTAACTAGACTGCAGTGAGGATACACCAATTGACAAACTATCAATGATTATGCCTATAAAACAAGAGATCATTTGAATGAGGTATACAAAAGGCAAAAGTAAATGACTTTTAGATATGCAGCTCATTTCTTCTCAAGCCTTATAGTTAGAACCTCTTTCATTAGAGAAGCATTTAAAGAGGTTTCTTCCCAGGAACACATGTACATTTTTGTTTACCCTTATTTGACTACACTAGTGCTAGGCAGCCAGACCGTCAGCATGAACTTTGTTTGTAGCTAGTTTAAACACATCTTTCTGACATGGCAATAATGTATATCAGAGGTTGATTAAAATACTCTTGAGGCAATTCCAGTTACTTAAATTACTGCAATAAAAGGCAGTGTTTTGATAGATACAAATTTAATATTTATTCAGAATCACACAATTATTTAAATTTGGTGCATTCCCTGATTTAGAATTACCAAGTATTTATTAATTCCATGTAAAAGTTTTTAATGTAATATTCGCCATTCTTAATAAAATTTACATTTGTGGCATGTATCAAATTTCTGCTGATGAACTTAATTATAAACTGCTGATATGTAAAACAATATGTATTCAGTAAGTGTACTTCAGAATATATTTTTGTTAACAAGGGTAAAATTATTTATTAAATTTCTATTATTTTTCAATCAATTTGGTATAATTCAGAAATTAATTGAATGTGACAATGAACTTAAGAGTGTTCCTCTTCAACACCTACAGTTTTGACATTGCTGCAGAAGGTCACATTCTTGTTTGCTTAATTTAGTGAAATTGGGAGGTGCAGATCTGTCAGGTAATTAAACTTGTAAGAGGAATATGAAACATTACACTTGTTAAATTATTGTCAATGATTACATAATGAATAGAAATAATAAAGCAAGAATTAGGTTATATTCATTGATATAATTAAAGGCTATAAATTAAGCAAAATTATTAATTGTACCAGTCCTTCATACAGGAAACTTGAAGACTTTTATGAAGTTAGCATCTCAAATATTGTACTGTTTGTTAGATTAAGAAAGTGTTCTTAAACTGCATTCAAAATGTTGAAAGTACTAAAACCAAATTATGTAGAGAATGTCCCATAAGTATAGCTTTACGGCAAAATCCTTGAAACATAGAGGATCTAGTCCCAGGTAATATGACAAAATTTGCAATGCCACATTATGTAAGTTTGGGATTACCATCATTCCTTAGTCTAGAAAATTTCTAGTGATGAAGAATTTATGAATAAAATGCACCATTGGATTTCAGGATGAAAAGCAAAAATGATCAGGAGATGTTAAAGATATTGGTTGTAAAGCATTGACTTGAATTCACCCTGATATTAAAATCAGTCCCAGATACATAAGTCAATGGGCAAGAAACAGTACAGCAACCTTTCATCTAGCTAAATACTGAGGTTGATATCAATGATAAAATAAATCTGTGGACAACTTCTAAACTTTATTTTTCTCTAAGTCCAAGATTTTCTTCTTGGAATTGATACAACTTTGGGAAATAAAATGTCCTTTGGAAAAAGATAAAACTAGTCCTTTTTCCCATCTTTCAGCCCTGTCTATTTTTCCAGTCTCTGAATCGATTTCTCCAGAGCTGAAATCACATGGCCTTAGTATGCAGGCCTGGTCCTGCCCCTTTGTGGTGTCAGTTCTGACTATTATTTGTGAGCTATTTGAGGAGCTATAACCAATACTTAGGGAATATCAGCGTAGCCTTATTGTGATCTGACTCTCAACTCATACCCTATTCTGATAACTGAGCTTCTGATTTTTCCAGACAACAAATTCCCCTGCCCCTTTCAGGCCTTTACTCTTCCAAACATGTTTCCTTTGCTTACATATTGACTGTATTATTGGCCTGCTTCCTCAGTCTTTTTCTTTTATAGATTGAAATAATGTTCTTTTGCTCTTTATGCAAAATAATAAAGTTGCCTACAGTTAAGAATGAAGTAGTTTATTTCTAATTGCCATCAGAACTAGCTTACAAAACTGGGATTAGCAATCAGTACGGTTCTTAATAAGCAACTCACTTCAATTGAAGAGTTCTTCCCATGTCTTACCCACCTTTACTATTCATAACCCTAAACCAGAGGCTGAGACCTGTTCACCTGCCAAGAGACAGCTTTAATGCAAACCGTTTGCTTTACTGCCCAGAGTTCTGTTGCTAATTATTCCCCATTCCCCATAATTGTGATTCAATTAGTGGTTGGGCCCCTCACTCTGCAGTGTAGATTTCTCTGCTGGTTCATTGCTTGAAGTATGTGACACTCCAATATTCAGGTAAATGAGAAATCAAAGGGCTTGAAGGCATGGAGAAAGGAAGTAGCTGCAGATATACATACAGCTTCCATTGTGTTCACTATAGAAGGCATCACCCAAGGGTGTATTATGCAATTGCCAGGTTAATTAAGGAATGCTATTACTAACATTATCTGCCACCTGACAGAATTAGAAATTAGAATAAACTAAAAATCGTGAAGAGAAAAAAATTGTATAGTTTCTATCTTTGAGGATGTTATATTCTAGGTATAGAGGCGCAGGAAAAAAGAGAAACTTATAAGTAAGAAGACTTACAGAATAATTTTTTAAAGTTTTATTTTACTTTTAATTGACATAAAATAGTTTTTTTATAGTAAGAATCTAATTGCCTCCAGTTTTAAAAAGACATACCAACATTTTTGACAATTAAAGTAGGATGGCAGTAGGGGTAAGATAAAATGTTTGAAAGATAATAAAATATGTAATTGTTTTACTTTTTGCAATAGGTGGTATTCTGTGTCCACTCCAAACAAAACAAAACATGCTTCTTTGTTCTATGTTCTCTCTATTGCCAGTCTTAGCACTGCACTCATATAAAAGGTAGAGAGTGGTACCATCACTGAGTACATGGCACATATCTGATATGTAAACAAGCAAGCAATCAAAACACCCAAGGCTGACACTAACTCTGAAGTGTGTAATATAGTCAACATTTAAAATCTGTTTCATAATCCAGTCAAACATTATCAGCCTAAACTACAGGAAACAAACAATGCATAAATCTTATTCTGAGACCTTAGAAACAAAATACTTCTTAAATGGTAATACAGTTTTCTAAAAACTGACGATATCTGTTGCTCCAAAGAGATAACTAGGTTGAGCATTATAGCAACATCTGTAGAAGCAGAGTGAAACCATCAGTATATGTCAACAACACTTGGCAGTACTTCTCTGCATCCAGGTGTATCAAGTAATAAGAACTCTGTAGAAAAGAGCTGTCAAAATTTCAAAAATAGTGGAATACTCATACATGAATCTCTGTTATAATAAAAAGCAATATCAGAGAATACAGCCCAAGAAAACTTAGTACGATTAATTCATCAGGGAGAAAAATTTGACTCATTCTTCAATGAGGGAAGCCTCTGGGATCACATAAACAAAGAGCAGAGAGAGGGAAGAGCAAATCTCTGGAGAACAGCATTAGCATAATTGAACACTTAAATGCATAAGAAACAAATTGAGACCACTTAAGTAAATAAGGAGAAAGCTATGTAAAGACAGCATCAAGGTGCTACAATTGATCTTTAACTGTTACCATCTCTAGAATTAAGTAGGGCAGATACCTCTAAGGACTAGTTCCTTAGCATTAAGCTAAATGGTTAGGCATGTGACTTTCTGCAGGGACAGCTTGCTTTGAAGCCAAGTGCTAGCACCTGGCAAATGTTATAATCTTGGGCATGGTTTTTCTTTACATCATAGTTTCCTCATTGTATATAAAGCAAAATAATAATGCCACCTCATAGAATTCCATGGGTTTTAAATGAGTTAATTGGATAAAATATTTAACTTATGGTGCATGGCCCATCGTAAATAACCAATAAATGTATTATTATTATTTAAGGTATGAAGAGGCACATCAGTTTAAAATATAAACTTATCTAAGTAAGTGCAAAAGAATGGTTTGGTAATTAATAGAATTTTTCTTTATATTACAAATCCAAATAACTCATAAATATCTAAATCAGGACCACGTTAATTAAACCTCCATTAAAACTTGATTTCTTTACAAAAAATTGAAAGGGAATTGAGTAACTTGAAGTATAAATCTTGCAATATTATAACCCAAGAGACAAAATTAAGATGGTAAGATTTACAAATTGTCTGATTTATGAACTGTAATGACTTTAAAATACAGTAACAATTTTGGTTAATATAACCAGATATTTGGACACTAATTAGCAAGTTGAATGTTGCATCAGTCATCTAAGAAGTAATTTTATCCATTTAATAGAAGTGATTATAGATAAGCTTTCTGTCGAAGTACAAAATATATCTAATAGTGTTATAAATATTAAGTTTACAAATTGGTAATTTTTTAAATAATGTGAGCACACCAGGTAACAGTGCCAAGAGCATGGCATAGAAAATAATCTATACCACAAAATCCTGTTCTGTGCCTCTTCCACAGTCATCATATACCTTAAAGGTAGTCACTATTATGACTTCTATCACCTCGATTGATTTCAATTGATTTTGACATTTACCATGAAATTATATAGGACATACTATTTTGTGTTTGAGATTCTTCTGCTCAGCATGAATCTGTGAGATTGATATATGCTGTTGCTAGAAACAGTACTCTTTTCTATTTCAATGCTGTATAATAGTTCATTATATAAATATATTGTATAATATGTTTATTTCCTGTTTTATTATTGATGGGGATTATTATGAATTATTCTTAATGATTGTTCTGTACGTGTCTATGTTATATATATATATATATATATATATATATATATGAATTTCTATGAGGTGCCTAAGCAGGAATTTAATTGCTTGGTCATAGGATATGCATGTATTTAGGAATAGAAGGTACTGATAACAGTTTTACATACTGACTGTACAATTTCCATTACCATCACAAGTGAATGAGAGAGCTGTCGATCCATTCATATGCCCCCAATTGGTATTGTGAATTTTATGAAGTTGTCTTCATTTTGGTGACTATATACCAGTATCTCATTGTGGCTTTAATTTACATTTTCTTAATATTTTATTACATTGAGCACTGTTTCCTATGCTTGTTGGCCACTAGGATTATCTTGTTTTTGTGTGTGAAAAGCCTACTCAAGTTTTTCATTTTTTAAGAAAGTTAATTGGTTTTATCATTTATTCATAAGATTTATTGAATAAGGATCCTTTACTGGATATTTGTATGATAGATATTGTCTGCTTTTAGGAAGCTTGCCTTTTGAATCTCTTAAAAGTATATTTTAATAAATGAAAGTTTTCAAATCTGATAAAATCTAATCTGTCAGTTTTTCTTTTATAATCAGTGATCTTTTGTATCCTGTTTAAGGAATCTGTGCCAATCTCAAAGTTATGAGTACCTACCTAGGATAATTTCTAGAAATTTTATTCTATTATCTCTTACCTTATTTCTAGAATGCATTTCTAATTGATTTTTCAGCATGTTGCTTCTAGTACAGTTTGAGGTTAGCTTTCTTTTTTCAGATGAATATCATTTTAAAAGACTTCTTGAAGTTGAGTAACATCTAACAGCAATTTCCCTACTATTCTTTTGAGGATGCTATCATAAATACTTTTGGGATTCTAACAATTCAAACATGTTTTTATAGCAGCAACTTTTCTTTTTTAATATACAGTCCCAATTACTAGGATTACCAATATAGTAGATATTTGGTTTAATCTACTCTTTCAAGATAACTTCTTTCAGGTTTTATTGAACCACTGCACAAGAGGGAAAAAAAAGGCAGATTAAGTAATGTTTCAAATTCATTGCTTTGTATTCTTTCAATTCTAATAGCATTAAACTGATTAAACATGTGCTTTTATAGGGATTGTTCGCCAAACTTTTCTCTAGCAAAAGAGATATAGTTATGGCCTCAAAAACCAATACTTGCTTCCATATGCTCTATTCTAAAGATTATCAACATAATCAACATATGCTTATTGCAATAATTTATAATTGCATTTTAATTATCAGATCTAAGTGTGCACTGCCCTTAAGTAATGACCATTTTCTGTAAGTTGAATTTGTTAATACATTCACCCATATATTCATTCAACAAATATTTATAAAGCACAGGCTCAGTTAGGTTTTGTGGATATATTACAAACATATTTACATATTATATAAATTAAATAGAATTAGATATCACTAAGTAATTTTCCCTATATAATACCTTCTTATTTTTTTAACCATGCAAAGTTTCGTTTTAGATTTTCATTTAAGTGTGAGAAGTGTTATTAGTAATTAGTGAACCATAATATAGGAAATTGATTACTTTTAATTTTCAGAATTGTGTTTTGAACAAATAACCCTTTGCCCCCAAAAACTTCATATACATTTTTAAAACATGCATAATTTCTGCTGCATTTTTCTATATATTTGAAACCCATATTTTATTGAAAATAACACAGTATGTTAAACTGTGATTAATATTTAAGAAAACAAATGGTTATATAATATAGAATAAATTCAGAAATAGAAGAATTTGGGATGATTTTTAATTGTGATGTAAGTATGGCACAATATAAAGTTTTAGCTTTTTAAATTATTATTATTATATTTTAAGTTTTAGGGTACATGTGCACAATGTGCAGGTTAGTTACATATGTATACATGTGCCATGCTGGTGTGCTGCACCCCTTCAAAGTTTTAGCTTCTTAAATGTAAATATGCAATGCTACATTACAGTGATATTGCATTGGATTAATGATGCAGAAAGGTGGTTAACAAAATAAAACCTTATATGCAAAATAGGATATATAAAGCAAATAAGGAGAAAATAAATAAAGCATTTTTATAGTACTACAAAGCATGCTGAAACAAAATAATTAAGTAGTTAAATCTTAGCTTAATTATAGCTTAGCCAACAATTCAGTGTTAGCTTAACCAAATAAAGTAGCCTTAAGGAAATTTGGATTTAGATCCTGCCTCCATTGTTCATGTAGCAAGAAGTGTGGTCTTGTCAACAAAAACTACTCAGCCACCACCAAATTGAAATATGGGCTGCCTAACCAAAGGAAGACAAAAAGAATGGTGTATGATCAGTTTGTCAAAATAATTGTATATTAGCATAGAAAATTACACTTACTACAAAAAAATTGAACCTGATCTGCAAGGATATAGAACAGATGAAAATTTTGCAGACTATAAAATGAGGAGATAATGGGAAAATTCTAAAGACACGTTTAGACAATCAGTGAAACTATTCTTGCACAAAATCAAGCGTGTAGATTACTTTGTATGGAACAGAATAGGGAATGACCTGTTTTTTTTTCTTTAATTATAAGTTTAAGATGAAGAATTTTTCCAAGTCTTCAACGTATCCTCACTGCCTAATGAATATTCATAAAAACCTTAACATCTCTCTTCTTTCATTGTTTTAATCTAATTAATCATTAAGCATTAGGCAAATAATCATTGAGATGTATCTATTGGAACTGTCACAAGTCAGATTTACTCTTATTTCAACGATGGTTGAATGAAATGCAAAGGCCTTATTGGTGCCCTTGACTCTAATCTCTTGGCCACTTCATCTAAACCACACAACATATTGTGACAAGTCTATTATTTTATTGTAGCGTCTTGCCATATGAAGCTACCATCATTTTCACTTGTATCAAATATAGCCACTTATCTTTTTTTCAGCTTTACTTTCCAACCATACTTCTGCCATTTGCTGATATGTGCTTTTACTATTATTATGATTCGTCATTATTTCTCTTTTACTATTATTATGACTTGATCATTATTTCTCTCATCTATTGTTTATAGACATAATTAAGCTATGTGTTAATTTGGTGCTTTTAAGCGATATTGAGAATTCATTGTCCCCTTATAATATCATTTCTTGTGAAAATATTTTGAATTCTAATAAACTGCTCTTGCAATCAAGTTTGTATGTATAAAGTTCGCACTGAAGATAATACATAACTTACCATTGTTATTTGATATGTTATATTTTCACAAATATTAACTGTTTCTTATTATAATGAAGTCAATTTTTTAAATTACTTTTTATCTGATTTATCCTCCTATTGCATACCCAATTCTGCTCTGTAGTTTTAAGGCTTTATAGACTCAAGTTTTGTGTTCACTCATTTAGTCCACGAGTACATAAGAAATGTTCAAACTGAAGCAGGAGATATGCTGGAAACTGGAAATTCACTAGTGAAAATCACAGATGTACCCTCTGGAACCAAAGAGCCACTACACTTCAAGAGAAACACTTAGACATGTTGTATTAGTTTTCTATTGCTTTTTAAACATATTACAACAAATTTAGTGACTTAAAACCCTCATTTATTATATCACAGGTTTGTGAGTCAGAGGTCCAGGTACAAGGTGGCTCTGCTGGGTCCTCCACTCAGGTCCTCCCAGGACCAAAATTGAATTATTTGCTCTCCTTGGCTTTTATCTAGAGGCTCTGGTTAAGACTCCACTTCCAATTTCATTCAGGTTGTTCTCAGAATTCAGTTACTTGGAGTTGTATGACTAAAGTCCCTGTTTTCTTGCCACTTCATCTTTAAGCCAACAAGTACACACTGGATTTTTCTTGTGCTTCAAAATCTCTGACTTCCTTTTCTGCTATCAGAATGAGAAAAATCTCTGCTTCTGATGGTGCTTCTGATTATATTAAACCCATCCACATAGTCCACATAGCCCATCCATACAGCATAATCTTTCTAATTTAAGGTCATTTGATTGGTAACCTTAATTACATCTGCAAAGCCCTTTAGCCATGTAATATACTTATGAAAGTATCGCCAAGGAACAAATTACAAAAGCCAAAATTTTGTCTACCACTCATGTAAACTGAAACATCTTTATATGTATCTTCAAGGTTTGCAAGAACAAAAATCTGGAAACAATTCTAAAACTTATCTTAAAAAATACAAGTAAACTGTTATAAATTGGCATGCTGAAATATTACCAGAATTTAAAATGAATGAGATATAACTACCAACTATACGATGCATCTTAATAATAGATTGACTTAAATCAAAAGTAAACAAAACTAAAAGTGGGAATCTTAAGAAATAGAAATGACAAACAACATAATTTAAGACAATTATTGGGCCAGGCCTGTAATCCCAGCACTTTGGGAGGCCAAGGCAGGTGGATCACAAGGTCAAGAGATTGAGACCATCCTGGCTGACGTGGTGAAACCCTGTCTCCACTAAAAATACAAAAATTAGCTGGGTGTGGTGGTGCACGCCTGTAGTCCCAGCTACTCAGGAGGCTGAGGCAGGAGAATGGCTGGAACCTAGGAAGCAGAGGTTGCAGTGAGCCAATATCACTCCACTGCATTCCAGTCTGGCAAAAGAGTGAGACTCTGTCTCAAAAAAAAAAAAAAAAAAAGACAATAGTTATCTCCAAAGAGCAAAGTAAAGGAAAATATGGGTCAGAAACTCATCAGTAGATTTAAGGTAATATCAATTAAGTATTTAAGCTGATATATGAAGATAGACAATTAGAATTCCTAGAATCAAGTGGTGGTGCAGGGAAGAGCAGTTATTGTTGCTCTGGAAATCTGTGTCAAGTCCCTGTGTCTAGAGAATGATAGAAGAAGCTGTTGTGACTTGAGCATAGAGAAGGTCACAGATAGGCTGGAGAGGCAGGGCCCAGATGTAGTGAGAAGCAGAGAAGTGGCATGATTGAACATATTTTTTAAAAATGACTTTGTTGATAAAAGATTTGCAGTTGGGCATTAATGGAAGTGGAGAAAACAGATAGAAAATTATGTCATGAGATCAGAGAGACCCCTACGGAGTCTATTGAAAATGAGTGTAATTAATAAAAAACAACAAAGTACTCAAGGAAAACTACCACTATGATTCTAAGATGTTTGACTTGAATGAATGAAAGAATGGAATTACCATTTACAAAGGTAGGAAATAGAGAAGAGAGGAGATTTAAAGGGTCGTTGGAACTTCAGAATTGCATTTGAGCTTGAGAAGCTTATTGCACATCCAAAGGGAGATGTCAAGCAGGCAATTATGTACACTGTTGTGGAATTCAGGGAAATGTCAGAAATGAAAGATAAATTTGTGAATTTTTAGAATATATGTGGTACTTAAAAGTCATGATTCCAGCTGAGAAGATGTATGGAATCAATGTAACCTGAGTAGTCCTGGGACTCCCCAACATGGATAAAACTAATATATACATAGATACTCATATAGTGAGATATATATACATATATAAACATGAATATATATATACACATACATATACTCATGTAGTGAGATATATATACATATATAAACATGAATAAATATATATACATATATACTCATATAGTGAGTTAGATATACGTATATAAACATGAATATATATGCACATATACTCATATAGTGAGAGTTAAATTAAATTATATTAATTATGTATAATATATAATACATGAAGAAAATGTACAATATAAAAATGAAAAATCATATGCTTGTATATACAGTGGGTATGTAGTAAAAATATAAAAATTATGAGCAGGAAATAATTCACAAAATATCGGGATAATGGATGCCTCTGAGAATGGTGGAGAAAGAATGAAATTGGGAAAAGTATACAAATGGCTTTCAATTTGGGCTTTGAAGTTTTATTTCTAAGAAAAACAATTTGAAACATTGGAAAGTTGATTACATGGCAGGTAAGAAATTAGACAAAATGACATAGTGCATTTAAAGAATTCTATTTAGATGTTTGTCTCCAGAATAAATGAAGTAGAGAGACAGGAACATAATTGAAGAAGGTTATTGCTTTTAAGGTTTTTTTTTTAAAGTTTTTTACTGTTATGCATTTGTCATTTGTTTAATTTTGTAAGAAAGATGGTATGTAATCATGCCTTTCAGTGCTTATGGAGAAACAGCTATTGTTAAGAAAGAGATAAATTCATCATTATAATGGAAATAGAAATAGGAGAAGATAGTTGTAGCTGCAATACATTGATGTATTTGCTTTTGGTAAGATTGACCAGTTTCTGTTTTTTGGCTTCTATTTTTTTCTAAAGTATGAGGCAACCCAATAGCTGAGATTTGCAGCAATGGAGGACGCTGGAAATTTGGGAGACATAAAGGTTTGAAATTGTAAATTGTGGAAAACAGCAACGCAAATTATTATAGAATTATTCTTAAAAATCTATATGGTTTTTAGAACTTAGTTGAAGTTGAGGATATTGGTAACAATTGGCAACAATTTATATGGGTAATAATTTATATATTTCCCCAGGAAATCTCAGATGGTTGTCTACAGTTACAAGGGGTATTGTTGGACTGATTTGTGATTTTTCTGGGAATGCAACTCAAGTTAGAAGAGGCCATTATCTGAAAGAAGAAGAAGCACCAGCTGACGTGTTGGTTATTTTAGGGCACCATTTGCAGTTTCTTGGGCAATATCATGAGCCTCACCTCATGCATGTAAGATCTGGATGGGCACTAGATGACAGTGCACAGCTTGTATTTCTTTCAAAGGAGCGTTCACTTTCAACTACACAAGGCATGATTTCTAGACTATTTTCTGAAAGGCTGGAAAGTGAATGTGAAGTTCCGAAGATTTTGTCCCTGGCTCTGCTCAACCAAATTTTTTTTTCTTCCTTCCAAACAGCAATGCTTTGCTCCCTGAGTAGGACTGGCATAGTGGAAATTCAGGAATTGGACAGATTCCAAGTTTTGTGAGTTTCACCACTGAATATAAACCTCAGTTCATTAAATAAAAGTTTGTCCTATTCCATGGCAATTTATCTATGACAATGGCTGTTTTAAATGTTAAATGAAGTTGAAGTGGTTTGTCACTCATTGTCTGCCTTCAAATCCAATAATTAAATCTATTGGCACTTCGGACTGTTGTTATAACATGGAACATGGCTACGTAAAATGAAGGATTATTGTGTCCTTGATCTTCATTTATTGTCCAATAAGCCATATGGTTAGGAAAAGTAATATTTGAGATTCATCATCATTTGTTCAGTAAACCATTTTACAAATTGCTTCATTATTGTTTTGGAAGTACCTTTATAAAAATGTGTCCTAAGCTTTAAATTGCATGTGTTACTCAAGATTATTTGCAGACATCCACTCAAACTAATTTAGCAAATAAAAGTATGTATAGGCTCACATCACATATGGAGTTCAGTAAGGAACTGTCTTATATGTAGGCCACAGACAATAGTCAAATTAGGTTTTTAAGACTTTTTTTCTTTGCCATTATTTCTCCTTTATACTTTGCCTCTTGTCTTAACTCCTGTTGCTATAACAAAATAACATGCACTAGGTGGCTTAAAAACATACATTTATTTCTTACAGTTCTGAAGGCTAAGAAGTCCAAGATTAAGATGCCAGCTGACTCAGTGTCTGATGAGGGCCCTCTTCCTGGTTTTCAGATGGTCAGCTTCTTACTGTATCCTCACATGATGGAGAGAGGAAGCTTATAAGAATGCTAACATTATGGCGGCTTTATTCTCATCACTTCATCTAAACCTAATTACCTCTCAAAGGCCCCACTTCCTAATGCCATCACATTGGAGTATAGGGTTTCAACATATACATTTGGGAGGATACAGCATTCAGTCGATAATCTTTCTCCTTGCTTTCCTCTTTTAGACTCTTACTGTAGATGAATTTCCTTAATGTAGCAGGACATGACTGCCAATATCCTGGGCATATGCCTGTACAGCTTTTAACTGTCCTGTAGAGATGACACTGGCACATACTTTGCTAATGTCATATGATATAAATTTAAAATAGAGTTTTTTGGAAAAAATTATAAATGAAGCATACCCAATTCCCTGAGCCCACGTTATTCCACAGAGAATTGTGCTTAGGCCAAGTATATCTGATGGTAAAGATAGACTCTGGTAGAAAGGTCACACCCTCCTGAGTCACTCTACATATATATGTGTGTATATATATATATTTGTTTGTTTGTTTGTTTTGAAGCAGAGTCCTGCTCTATTGCCCAGGCTGGAGTGCAATGGCGTGATCTCGGCTCACTGCAACCTCCACCTCTGGGGTTCAAGCAATTCTCCTGTCTCAGCCTCCCAAGTAGTTAGGATTACAGGCACATGCCACCACACCCGGCTAATTTTTTGTATTTTTAGTAGAGACGGGGTTTCACCGTGTTGCCCAGGCTGGTCTCGAACTCCTGAGCTCAGGCAGTCCACCTGCCTCGGCCTCCCAAAGTGCTAGGATTACTGGCATGAGCCACCGCGCCTGGTCCCACTCTACATATTTATAAGGAAAGAGAGTCATACACATCTAGTCGATTATATTAAAAATAGGAGCTTACTGGTCAAGAAGAGCCTCTAGAACTAAGTGGCTTGTATGAGCCTGCTCCTCTCTTGATATGGCTAATTGAGACATGCTAAGAAATATCTTTTTCTTAATGCATAGTCAGATTCATCTCATCTCATAATCTAAAAGGAAGAGATATGTCTCCACACCAGTTCTATAGTTCTTGTCTCTCAGCAGCTTGAACCCACTCTTCTTCATTCAGCTTTGCAATTCTGGTGCTGAGACTCTGCAAGCTACGTTTTTGCTTTGTCAGCTGGCTTCCTGTGAAGCTCTGTCAATCTTGGGCACTTGAGGGAGAGAGCAAGGCTGGAAAGGGAAGAAGGAAGACTTACTCTTTTCTGTTTGTTCCCTGTGTACTTCTAGACTGCTTCCTGTTCCTGTGGGCATTACCCCAACAACAATTCCCAGCAGTAGCAGGGCTTTCCCACAGCAGCAGCTGAATTCAGATTGCAGTTTCTTCCACACTGACATATTTAGCCTCATTACTTGCCTCTCAGAGCTACCAACACCACCTGCCTGTGTCCTCTCTTTACAGGTCTGGGTGCCAGACCCAAAGACTGCTCCTCCAAACTCAGAGATCCCAGCACTAGCAGAGCAGCTCCTCTTCTTCAGTACAGATGCTTCTCAACTTACAATGAGGTTATATCCTTATAAACACATGGTAAGTTGAAAATATCGTTAAGTCAAAAATGCATTTTAATAGCTCAATAAATCCATAGTAAAGTTGAAAAGTTGTAAGAAAATCCAAGGCAAGTAGAGGACTGTCTGTAATCCATGTTTCAACTCTTGGGACCCATCCTCTAAGTTTCTACATTTTAATTATTTTAGCCTCTTCCCTTTGTTCCTTTAGCTATAAGGATGATAGCTTCTTTCTATAGTTGCTACCTCCATAATACCTTACAGCTCTCTTTTGATCCTTTCAGTTACTTTAACAATATTTTTACATAAAATAATCCTGTTCAATAACTGGCACAGTTTCTTTCTTTTGACTAGACCCTGATACACCCTTCAAAATTTATTCGTAAAAGTTCAAGATAGGATTCTAGTAGCTCAGGCTCAGGTCATATATCTCCCTCTTGGCCATTTGCTATGTATGATCCAGTGGAACTATGATTGACATAACCTAGGCCAAATGCTCGGGTCTATGGCTGAGATGAGGGGCACTATGATTGATAGTTTCAGAAGGATCATTTGGATTTAGAGAAATTCTCCAAAGAAACAGATTGCTGTCTCCAGAATAATAGGGATGAAATGCCTGCTGGGGTGGGCAGATTTAGCTACCACAGATAGCTAACATAGCACTGCCTCTCTACCTATAGGTATATATGTTTATTAATGGGTCCAAATTAGTAAGGTATAAACATGATATTATGTTCTACTCTAGTCATCGCTTTTAACCATATCCTGCAATACATTTTATTATCCCTGAAAATATATTCAGCAGATTTTAATACTTGCTATCACTTTCAATTAGAACAAATCGATGTGGTTTTAAATTTCAACCCTATCTTCAGCTCAAAGTTTTTATCCTTCCTTTGCTATCTGAAATTATTGTTCCTCATCCCTCCACAGTCATAGGTGGAAAAGAAAGAAAGAGACATATAGTCATAGAAAGAAGGAAAGAGACATGTCTGTCATTGAGATACCTCCTACCTTTGTTTTCTGTAAATTCTGTGTCCTGCAGTGTGTGCTAGAGCACATTGATAAGAGAGGAAAAATTACAAATGCCTCTTCATTAACCAGTTTTGTAGATTTCTTTGTTGGTTAATTGCAACAGCTTTTCTGGCCGCCACAGATATCCTCTGTGTGGTAAGTGTTCTAATGAACTGGGCACATGAGTAAGTTCTCCTGGAGCTGCTGTTCTCCTCACTGTATATATAGTTCCCTGATTTGGGAAAGCTGGCTCAGGCATTCTTGGCAGTCTAGCCCTCTGCCTGTGGCAGAGTATTTACCTAGCAGGACAACTTCACATGGCGGTGCCAGCCAAGTGGCTCACATAGAACTACTTCTAGTTTCCCTTGACTGACAGAAAATTCAGACATTCATATCAAGTCATCATCATCAATGTCACTGCTTCCTCCACTTGATATTTAAATAAGGAAAAGTTAGCCACAGGGAGTCAGCATCATAGTAAGATATTGTGATTGTTAATTTTATATGTCACTGTGGCTGGGTCATGGCTCCCAGATATATGGTCAGACATTATTCTGAATGTTTCTGTGAGGGTGTGTTCGAGTGACACTAACATTTAAACTAGTTGAATTTGAGTAAAGCAGATTATTTCTATAATGTAGGTGAGCCTCATCCAATCAGTTGAAGGCCTGGATAGAACAAAAGACTAACATTCAGCAAGAGGAAATTCTGCAGCAAATGGCCTTCAAATTTGAACTAAAACATTGAATTTTTCTGGGTCTTTAGCCTGATGGTCTTGGGCTTAAAATGCAGCTTTGACTCCTCCCAAAGTCTCCAACTGTTTCAATGTTTTATTAGAAATCAGGTACTTTGCATCTCTTTGATGCAGTTTTCATGATTTAGGCAAAAGGAAAATTTCCACCCCACCTCCTATTATACAAAGACTGCCTTTTTTTTCTTGCATATTTATAGAGAGTAGTTTGATTTTACTAGAATATCTTATCGTAATGATGGACTATAATATTTCTTTTCTTCTCCATTTGGATACCACATTTCTTACAACTGCTTCCTCAAGTCCTGTGAGTGGAAACATGTATCCTGTTTCCTCATTGAGGAAATACAGCAGGGAAATGTTAGGTAGCTACCTGACTAGAGTGCAGGCTTGGCCTTTTATACAGGAGCAAATGTTAGCAGGATTATTGGCTTCTTTGTGTCTCTGGGGGAAACTTACCCTGTGTGATTTCTTTCTTTGCTGTGGGGGCAACTACTAGGAAACAAGATTATGTGCAAATTTACTGATGTAGGCCACAAGGGTAAGTAAAGACCATGTATAATCTTTAGAAATACAAGCTCCTCTTTAGATTTTCTTAGCTGACTTCTGCATTTGGGCATCACACATACATTCTCCTTAATTTACCAATTATTAGAGGGGCTGGAGAATCTAGTCAATGTATTTCTTAATGTCTTTAACCAATGTATACCTTTGTGTATGAGAATTATATACCAGGAAATGAGCTTGCTCTGACTCTTTTAACTGAATATACATCAAAATGTGCTGGTAAAATATTGAGGAAATGTTGAAATAGCATAATTGAGAGTATTCTTCCTTGTTTGGTCAAAGGCTTATGGGATACTCATGTGATAACTACAAAATTATTTTCTGTAAGAAATTAGATCAGCATGTGAAAGTAGTGAATTATGAAAAATTTAGTAAAACAGGCATCATGGTAAAAAATAAAATTATTCCTAACATTTTTATTTTGAAATAGCAGAGAATTGTGTATGTTTTCACTAAGAAGTGGAAATGCATTTGGACCCATTATCCTTACATGCCAAATAACACAAAACAATATACGTTAATGTCAAATAGTTTGACAGTAGTTAAAGTAGCCTGCAGCAACTCTCAAAACCTGACCTGCTGATGTCGTAAGGGTTATGAAAATGAAATACTGCTCTCAAAAGTTGTTTTCTTCAATATACATATTTTCTTGTGGAAAAAAATAAGTCCAAAAAAATGTCAGTATAAACATCTGGAGCGGTAAAATTTGAAAGTTCTATTACCTTAAGTTCGAGCTTGCCATTACCACTATACTACATTGAAAAGAACTTATTTTAGAGCATTGTAGTTGTTGGTGTAACCAAATTAGGTACCTTGATAAAGTATCCTATTGTAAAGTAGCATAGTAAAGGAACAGCAATTATCAAAGGGGAAAATATCTGGCTAGTGGCTCAATTCTGTGAACTTTTCAATGTTACATGACTTAAGTGATGCTGGGTTTTGACAGTAAACTGAGATCTGATATTCAAATGTAGATGCTGATACCATTGTGTGTTGCACTGTTGTCTGAAAAGGTAAACGTTTAGGTTAAATTAAATGACTTTGTAGGCTGGTAAAACATCCAACATAAATTTGAGAATATGGGGATTTTAAAAAATCAACAAATAAACACAGGGAATACTTTATAAATTACATTATCTTACTAGATGGGAAAACCTACAAAAATATCCAATTATATTATGCATATTTAATGTACTAACAAATACAGTACTGGCATAATGCATGAGTATAGACAACTTTCATTGAAATTCTTAAAAACCTTGAGTTCCCAAAATTTAAACTAAAAGAGAGAAGCAACCAGAGGTATTTGTTGGTGCCATACTATGATAGATGTTTTCATACTGCGCTGAGAGAGCCAGAAAGCCTTTGCAAACATTAAATATAAAAGGTATGATGGAAAGTGAACAACTTTAGGAATTGGAATTCTGACCTCACTATTTGCCTTTTGTCACTTTAGGCAAGTGCCACTTAATTCCTTGGAGACATAGATTATTGCTCCAGAACAAATGAAATAACATGTTTATGGGTGGTTTGTATGTTATAAAATGGAATATGGAAGAAAGATGCACATACAATTTTAGATCTCTTCTGCAGTCCATACTTGACTGGGGGACTTAGAACACAAGAGGGGCTGATGATGAGGAGGAATGCATATGCTAGAATATAATTTATATTAAGAAAGCAAAATAGCATATTTTAAAAATACAAATAGAGGGAACGTAAACTTTCTGTTTTCAGAAGAGGGCATGACTTTTTAAAATATAAGCGTTATGGATTTAATATACCTTATATTGTTATATTCCAATGTTTGGGAAAAAATGTGCATTTATAGAGTAAAATCCACTGAACTTTATAATAAAGCCTATAAAATATTATACTTTACACTAATCATAGTTTACTATAAGCAAATATTTAACTTCATAAATAAAGGAACACTGAATAGTCACCTGATAATTCAATGGACACTTTCATATGTTCATCCAATAAAATTAACAATAATTTTTAGAAGGCTATAATATTAGAAATCAGAATGTTTATTCTGGACTCTGTTAAACTGTAACAGGAAGAGAATTGTATTTAGCACAATTCCAGGCACGTATTCCTCCTTTTGTGAGGAGCTGTGACAAAGAGATAAGGACTGTGATTTCGGAGGGTTATGTTGGCAGGGAGGATCATTTGTCTAGAACCTGAGTTTTAATATAATTGCAGGGGAAAAGGGTTCTTGAATAAGAAGAGTTGAGAGGTGAAGTGAATACAAGCAGGGAACGTCATAGTGAGTGACTGCATGAAAAAAAAAAGATTTTAGTGGCTTCTATGACAGCCTGTTTTACTGAGAACAGTGTATTAAGATAATTTTTAGGAAGGTTTACTGGCATTTGCAGTGGGAAATATCTATCTTATCTACAATAAATCTACTCTAAATATATGTATTTTAGTTCTTAAAGGACTTAGATTTAGATTTAGGGGAACGGTTATTTGTTTTAGAAGTAGTACAGAGTTTAAATTGGCCGCAGAGTAATCTACGTTATACTTAAGATCAAAAAAGAAAAACATCTGTATATTTCATGACATACTACTTAATTGCAGGATAATATAAACGTTTTCTGTAATTAACATTGTTGAAAGGAATTCCATTAACTGTACATGTTCACTCCTGCAGGGCACTAAATATTGAGTTCTACATGCAAGTTACTATTTATATACATACAAATTTCACTTTGCTTAGTCATATCTGCCCCAAATCTGCCCCAAAGTTATAACATCTTACTTCAGTATTTGTGGGGTGGAAACATATTTTATTACAATTTCCATTCTGTTATTTTTCAAATTTTAATCTATCTAGCAGTTGTAGAGTAAAATTCCAATAACTTAATTTTTCAAATTCTTATAACTACATTATTTCTATAGGAAAAATGTTTTATATAGTAGATATATTTCAATAATATTATTTTGCATCATTACTGAAATTTCCAACACAAATAGAAGTAGCTTCATTTTGTTCCTAACAGTTATTTTGATCAACTAATAGAGATTTTTTAAAGACAATCCTTAGGTATTTTAAAAAATAAATTTCAAGAAAACTGAAGTATTCAGTGGAAGGTTACACACAAAAAAAGGAAATAAATCCTCTGTAGTAAAACTGAACAAAACATCTATGAAGCAATTTTCAATTTGAATTATAATTTAAAAAAATATTTTTATCAGGAAAAATGTCTATTCCATAAATGAGTGATCCACTTCTCTGCAACTGTAAAGCCATACTGCCTAGATGATATCACCATGTAATGGTTAATCCTCCTTTCCAATTTATGGTGCAAATTTTAAAAAGAGCACTGTCTTCATAATACCAAAGTTAAAATTATTTTTCTGCTACATTTTGAAATATTGCATTTTGGCTTGGAAATAACTTAATAAAAATAGTTTAGTCATACTAATTCTATGCCTAAACAATGTTTACAACTGATTTATTTTGCTAATGTTTTAATACTCATTTTAAGTACTCACCAATCTTAAGTTGCTGCATCCAAGATATCAAGAAATGGCATATAATTTAATTAATTTTATGAATATGATTTGCCTTTTCTGTTTTATTTTCATACCTTTATGCATGTTAGCTTCTTTGGCTGGAATATCTTCCTAAACAATAACTGCCTGTCACCTCTCTAAATCATGCTTCAAGGCTTAGTTTAAATGCTACCTCCTACATGAATTCTCTTTTTATTATTTCAGCCTGCAGTGATTGCTACTGCCCTCATTATGCTATGTAGTCTTTCTAGTTCTATTCAATAATTTGAAGGCATTCAAGTCTCTACTTGATTATGTATAGGGTTTTTTATATAAGCAACAATTTTTGTTGAAAAAAGTAAATTGTATGAAGAGCCAAAGGTTAAATTTCTCTAAGGTATCAGTACCAGGAAAATTTACAATTCCCATGAGCATCGGGTATATTTTTAATTTCATAGACATTGGCCCCTGTAATGGATCTTATTTTCTTTTATTACTGTTGCTCAGAAGCCCAGCACCAAATTTGCACCTCATATCTTGAAGGTGTACAGCATCTCATAGCCTTTTAAAAAATATGAATATATTAGCTTTGCCACTGTTTTCATCTCTTTTAAATTTTTTTGTT
Organism: Pongo pygmaeus; assembly: GCF_028885625.2. Classification (NCBI taxonomy): domain Eukaryota; kingdom Metazoa; phylum Chordata; class Mammalia; order Primates; family Hominidae; genus Pongo; species Pongo pygmaeus. The sequence goes on along the minus strand of NC_072373.2, from coordinate 157,667,270 downwards.
CTGTGTGTCCTGATTTTCTTCATTTATGTTTTTAGAAAATTCCTGAAGTTCTTGAATATCTTTTTAAAGCACCTCAAAATCTCTTTATATCAAAGAGAAGCATATGCAAATAAATAGAGACTAAACTGTGTGAAAATAATTATTTTTACCTGGAAACATTTCAAAAATGGGGGGATCAATAAAATAATGAGATGTAATAAAATATATTTGGACTTCTATATGTATTTCTTATTTTAAAAATAAACAAAAATTAACTTTAGAAATATTTAATTTGCAAGTCGAAGAAGCACATATATGCAATTTACAAATAAATATACAAATACCGTGTGTGTACATGCGTGTGTGTCTCCCTTTCGGCACAGGAGAGCCTCTTCTATCAGCTGCTGGGAGTGTGACTGACATATGAAGACTCTCATACCTGTCCTGTCCTGACAGTGCCCTTAGCTGAAGAAAGTTGCCTTGCCTAAGGCCATGCCTTCTCTTTGAGGGTAGCCTGCATCCAATAGCTAGTTGATACGGAGTTATAAAACCTGGTCCCTTTGCCATAACCCAGTACAGTAAAGCAGCATCCTAGCTTCAGAGTTCCCTCCGGAGTTAGCTGGCATTTTTGCTAAGACTGTCTCAGAATACACCTTCTTCTGTTGATCAGTCCTGCCTTTTTATTGCTGTATAGTTGTAAATCCTTACAGCACTTCCTAATATTCTTTCCCTTTTTTTTTTTTTTTTCTTTTTTGAGTCAGAGTTTCACTCTTGTTGCCCAGGCTGGAGTGCAGTGGCACGATCTCAGCTCACTGCAACCTCAGTCTCCCGAGTTAAAGCGATTCTCCTGCCTCAGCCTCTCCTGTAGCTGGGATTACAGGCGTGTGCCACTATGCCCGGCTAATTTTTGTACTTTTAGTAGAGACAGTGTTTCACCATATTGGCCATGCTGGTCTTGAACTCCTGACCTCAAGTGATCCGCCCACCTTGGCCTCCCAAATTGCTGGCATTAAAAGCGTGAGCTGCCGTGCCTGGCCCTAATAAACTTTCTATACCCTAACCTGTATCTCAGAGCCTTCTTCTCAGAGAGTTCAATCTCTACATAGATAGACAGACAGATACATACATTTATACATACATACATAAAGGGATTAACAGAGAGCCCTGCCATCTGTCTGTAGCACAAGCTAAATACTCCTGAACAAAGTGAACAGACCTCTGTGACACCCGGAGATCACCTAGAAATCCCCAGGTCTAAGCTATTAATTTTCATTATCATAGGAATCTGTTTAATTTTCATGTTACTTTATAGTTGAGAATGAATTGCGTTCTGGCCTATAAAGGAGCTGATTTTACTGACCAGGAGGTGACAATTATGGTCACTAGAACCCTCTGCTTGGTTTTGAATCTCAGCTCCTCCATTTACTAAATGTGTGATCTTTGACAGGTATTTACCCTCTCTGGGCCTCAGTTTTCTTATTTGTAACCTGAGGATAATAACAATAACTATTTAACAGTGATTTGGGAAAAATACAATGAATTAATTTAAAGCGCTTGGAAAAGAATTGGACAAATGTGTTAGCTATAGTCTTAATGTAAAACATTACGTCTCAAAGTCTCAATTACCCAGGTCTGTACCTTAAGCAATTAAAAAATCTTAACTAGTTGTTTCATATGGCCTGTATAGACAATACTCAACTGAGAAGTAATTTAGAGCATGACATAATTAACAACAATGAAAATATAGACATGTGAAATTTTTTTGACATTTTAGTGGTGTAAGAAAAAAAATCCAAGCTAAGGTGCTTGGGAATTCTAATTGACTGTATTTGGGCTATCAGGTTACAGTTATATTTAAATAGATGTTCTGGGTAATTCTGACCAGAAGTTAGAAGGAACTACCATAGTGGTTTTAAAACATATCTGTAAATTCTTGTAAACATCTCCTATCAAACGTCAGTGTCCCCTCCACAGGCTAGCCTTTGAGACCACCAGGATGAATAGAATGTGGCAGAAATGACACTGCATGGTTTCTGAGGCTATGTTAGCAAAGACCATGTAGGTTTTCCTGGTCAGCCTTTGAACACTGACTCTCAGAGCCATCAATCACTATGGAAGAAGTCCAGGAACCAGAGAAAAGAAATCAGAGAAAAGACCTTCACATGTTATAATGTTCATGTGCTGCATTGTGTGATTGTTTTTAAGAAAATCACACAAGGAACCATGAAGCCACCTTATTTAAAGTCCACATAGAGCGAAAGATGGCAGAGGAGGCCTAGCTGCTCCCTGTTAAAAACTTACTAATCCAGGTACCGGACATGAAGAAGCTTCAGGATGACCCTATGCAAGAACCAGAGCAAGAACTGCTGAGCCAGTCATTCCCTAGAATTGGGCAAAATAAATGATTTATATCGTAAGCTTCTCTTTTGCAGTCATTTGTTACAAAACATGAGATAGCAACAGTAATACTTGTTTCTTTTTAGATCCTAAATTCATTAATTAGTTTCATGTAAAAGAATGAGTGTAAGAATCAAAACTCAAAGAAGGACATTCATGAAAAATAGTTTTCATTTTTTTAAATTTTCAAGATACTGTTAAATATCTTGAAATTGTGTTAAGCAATAATTAAATATCATTTTTCCTGTCTTCTCAGCTTCCACCACAATGCAGACTTCTTTCTTTCATTTATTTCTGAAGTCTGAATAGGAGAGGACCCCTATCATCCAGTGTGTGCACACACACACACACGCACACACACACAGGCAGACACACACACAGACAGCATATCTCACCCCATCCCTGCATTTTGGTGGGCAAACATGTTTTCTATTATTAACATCCAGACACACAGCCTGGTCGATTCTTTGAGGAAGTAATATGTTCTGATTATCTATACTTAAAATTGAGACAATTGAGACAATAATGACAATAAATTATAACAGCTTTTGTTCATTTGAGGTCCTGAGAAACTCAATTTCTACCCTCCAATAGAATTATTATGAAGTAGAATATACATAATATTTCAGGACAGAAAAAAAAGAGTATCTTGTACATTCTGTGCTTCAATGTTCTTCATTGCTGTAACTTGTGAAAATTATCTTTTTGGAATAATATGGCCAAGTTCTTATAATTCCAAAGAAGAAGGAACACTAATACAATTTCTGAAGCCTGCTCTTTCTCTGAGGGAAGAAAAAAGACACATGGCTAGTTGCCAAGAGTCTCAGTTTGCAAGCTTGAGATTTGCCAAGGAGGAATTGGCTCAATAAAAGTCCCTGTTTTCTAATGGAAATATATATAGATTTTTCAATGCTAGAATAAGCATTTGAAATTATACATTATATCAATACTTTCTGCAGCAATTAGCAATTGGACCTGTTTATTCCTGTGTGGGAGAGGTTGTGCTATTGGTATTTTTTTTCCTGAATCTTGCTGTGCATACTCATTCTCAAAACACTTTAAAAAGAGGCCGCTTTAATGAATGTACTATGCTGGTTGATTGTTCCTTTAAACAATAGGAAATAGAAGATGAAGGATTTAATAAGGGAGTTAGCTTAGTTTTAAACTGTAAAACTTATGTTTTTATTGCATATAAGCACATCTTTATAAATGAATTCAAAAGCATAATTCTGTGAGGCATTTGAAAACAGCCACCAATCCTCTGACATATGCTAGAATGTGGTTTGTCACCTGTAGAAAACTAATTCTGATTAGCACTAAGATTAGTCATTCTAGTCTCCACTGGGTTGCAGTTTTTAAGCTTCACTAGAATCTTCCCCAACTTTTGGCACCTGGGTGTTATGCATACCTGTGACCACAAACTGAAACTGAACCGATGAAATTGACATACTCAGAATGGAAACACTAATGTTGTCAGTTGGGAAGTACTCTTAGAAGAGGACCAAGTTAATATGACAAATCCACTGAAGTGAATCACCACTAAAGAAAGACACTCTAGCGTATGCAAATTGTTTTTCATTGTTATGCAGAATATCTAGAAGGAGAGAATACCATTAAGTTTCTTTGTAACGTCTGATATTATTTTCCTCAACATTCCTTCTAGCAAGTTTGCTAAAGACTCATCTTGGGGATTCTGAAATGCCAATGGTTTTAGGTGTCCAGACACATGAATACTCCAGAAAGGAAAATAGATGCATGTGTTAAAATGAGTGACAGCATTCTATCAAAATTATCTTGGGTATTAATATATCTTCTGGCCCAGATTCAAGGTAACAGCTAAAACAACCACACCCCCACAGATAAACAAACATAGAAGAAGTAGATCTCTTCATACCATCATTTAGCTCTATTCTTCCCTCTCTTTGGGAACAGAATTTCCATTTCTTTGGAACAAAATGTAGTTTTCCGTATCTTGCCCTCCTACTTTGTATTTTCCCGATTCATTTTTAAGGCCTTGGACTTAGTAAATTGTCAAGTTAATTGTGACATAATCAAAAATTGAATAAACTCATGAAAGACAAATAAATGTTTCGGTACTGGGGAGGTCCAAACTTTCTTTGGAATGTGTAGCACTCATATTTAGTACAGACAATAGCTTTAGAAATGTATTTGTGTAACAGAAAAAATGAAATTTTTTTTTCTACCTCATGCCCCTTCTCTCTCATTCTTAGATAGGTAACATTCCTCTTTCTTCATGGATGGCTCTGACTCAGGGAGAGGTTTGGAGTATAGTTTTTTTTGCTCTCTGAAAATATGGAAAAACACATTTGAAGCCAGAGAAGGATTGTACCATGCTTCTGTACAAAGGATAAGGCAGTCATTGATACTAACTTATAGCAATATAATACACCATGAAAGAAGGAGAGTAAGGAATATACCATTTAAATAAAGGGTTTGGAAATGGAATCTTGTTCTTGAACCTTAATTTGTATTCCACTAAATGACATTGATTTTTTTAACCAGAGAGGATGGGCTATAAAAGATTGTCCATATGTCACACTATAGGTTCTTTTGTCTTTGTGACTGCTGAAAAACTTCCCCAAAAGCATTTTGGTAGAGTATTTCTTATATTTCCAACAAATTCTTCAACCACTCTCCAAATTATTGATGAGTTTATTCCTTGAACATAACTAAGACAGGGAAAAAGTTATTATCAAAAATATAGTTATACTTAAAAGATTTTGACTTTTCTGAATAAAGCAATAATACATGGTGCTTGATATTGCACCTATAATTTTATACCTCAGTGATTTTAATATAATGAATAATAGATATGTAATTTCAACTTTCAACTCTAGTAAGAGATGGGTTTGCCCCTGCCACTTGGAATTTAGATTCATGTCTATTAGCACATACAAGGAAGTTTCAACATTGGAGTATGCCAGTCCTCAAAATGTTCAAATTTGTGTGTTATTACCTTAATACTTGTTTTCATTTGAAGCATTTATTTTCTTGGTCAGTGAGAAGCTATCATATACAGTTCCAAAAAATTTCTGTGTACAGATTTATTGAGAGATACTTCAGTTCAAACCAAAAAATAAACATTTTTATTAACTCTGTTAAATGGGCACTATCCCCAGAAGCAGTAGTTATCAAAATGTAGCTCCAAGAAGAGTAGAGTCAGCATTATCTGGGAATTTGTTAAAAATGAAAATTATCAGACCTTAACCAGAAGTACTGATTCACAAACTCTAAGAGTGAGGTCCGGTAATCTGAGTTTTAATGAGCTCTCCAGATGATGTGTGGTCGGTGGGAGCCACTGATCATAAAAATAAAGTGAGTAGGATTGAAAACAAATTTGATATTCTTACATGTAGGGCAATAAAGCAGTAATCGAAAGTACCAGGAAAATCAAGTCACCGTCACATGTACCACATTAACTAACTTTAGATAATTAGTTGGCATAGTAATAGTTTGTAACTTTGTGGTTCATTAAAGTTATCAAATTGCCTTCAGATACTTCACCATATTGGTTTCTCATAATAACCCTCTGAGTTAGCTAGCACAAACCAAATATTGTTTCCTTCCTATAAGAACACTCAAGATTTTGTCAAAAGACAACCAGCTAGAGATGGTATTAGAATCATCTTCTGTCTTGGTCTCTTTGAAATTTGCTGTGGTACAATAAGACCCTTATGAAAAGGGACTGACTTAAAATATGGCATGTTTTTGTCCTTCTGCATCAGTAATACTTTCATCTTTGGTTATCACTCTTAATATTAAGTGACATATTAAAGTGCATCAGAGAAAAGACCTTCACATGTTAAAATGTTCACGTGCTGCATTGTGTGAATTTTTTTAAGGAAATTAGCCACCTATACTCAGTACATTAATGTCCATTTATTGTATTGAGGTATTGACATATTTTACAATTGATAACAGAATGTACTTCAAGCAAATTGTAGTGTTCAGCTTTCCTTTGTAGGTGAAAACTCTGGTCAAGCCTCTATTGTTTTGTTGACTCATCAGGTATTCTGCTGAGTGCCTATTTTATACCATGTCCTCTTCTAGGCACTAGGAAAATAAATGTCATGAGTCTTGCATTTTAAGAGCTTCGTTTATCTAGAAACAAAACAAGCCCCAGGAATAGCTAAGCCACTATTATCTTGGCCTGCAGTTTGGCAACAGCTTTCTCAACTGTCTTTCTGTGTTCTTTTTCCTGCTGCAATAGAAAATGAACCTTTTCAGGAATAAATGAGATTATATCATTTCTCTGCCCAAAACCCTCCAGAAGATTTCCATTACATTTAAAGAATAAAATCCTAAGTATTAGTCTCTGATATACTTTGCTTTAAGTATCTCCTTATTGTTTCTTCAACATATTAAGCACAAGTCCAACTCAAATCCTCTGAACCAGCTGTCATTTGGCCTGAAACATTTTTGCCTTAAAAATTTGCATGGGTCATTTTTTTATTTCACTCTGTTTTCTATTCAAATAAGCTTTCTTAGAAAGGCCTTTCCTTAGTCCCACACACTCCCAATCCAGTCACTTTCAAATCCTCTCACTTTGCTACTTTTCTTGTTCAAAGCACTTATCAGTACCTGACAGTATATCATATATGTCAATTTGGGATTATCACTTAATATTTTATATTAAAAATAATGTATGAATTTTTAGCCATTAATTGCTTGTTTATGATTTATAATTCTTTTCCTTAGTACTTGGATTCCATAAAAACAGAGATTTTTATCATTGTGTTTACCACTATATTCTTGACACCAAGAATTAAAAGTTATGAACATAAAAAAATTATGTATGAAAAATAAATCACTTTATAATGAAAAATTTTATCAATGATAATATGTAGCACAAGGTACAAGTATGCCCTAAATAACATTATTAACAAACGTGTGCAGGATAAATTGATGGATTTGAATGAGAAAATAAAGATATAACAAATATAACAGGAGAGCTCCACTATCCATTTACTAGATCAGACATATACTAATCTAGTAAATAGACATCATAAAATATGTGGGAGGCGAAATATAGTAAATTATGTAGAACTGTTAAAATGAGATAACTAAAAGAATGAGATAAGATTTCCCTGCACAGGCTCTTTCTGCCTGCTGCCATCCATGTAAGATACGAGTTGCTCCTCCTTGCCTTCCGACATAACTTCGAGGCCTCATAAGCCATGTGTTCCTGTAAGAGCATTAAACCTCTTTCTTTTGTAAATTGCCCAGTCTCAGGTATGTCTTTATCAGCAGCGTGAAAATGGACAAATACAGTAAATTGGTACCAGTAGAGTGAGGTGCTGCTGAAAACATACCTGAAAATGTGGAAGCAACTTTGGAACTGGCTAACAGGCAGAGATTGGAATAGTTTGGAGGGCTCAGAAGAAGATAGGAAAATGTGGGAAAGTTTGGAACTTCCTAGAGACTTGTTGAATGGCTTTGACAAAAATGCTGATAGTGATATAGACAGTAAGGTCCAGCCTGAGGTGGTCTCAGATGTAGATGAGGAACTTGGGAACTGGAGCAAAGGTGACTCTTGTTATGCTTTAGCAAAGAGACTGGCAGTATTTTGCCCCTGCCCTAGAGATTTGTGGAACTTTGAACTTGAGAGAGATGATTTAGGGTATCTGGCAGAAGAAATTTCTAAGCAGCAAAAGCATACAACAGGTGACTTAGGTAGTGTTAAAGGCACTTAGTTGTATAAGGGAAGCAGAACATAAAAGTTTGGAAAATTTGCAGCCTGACAATGGATAGAAAAGAAAATCCCATTTTCTGAGGAGAAATTCAAGTGAGCAGGCTGCAGAAATTTGCATAAGTAATGAGCTGCTGAGTATTAACCCCCAAGACAATGGGGAAAATATCTCCAGGGCATGTCAGAGGTCTTTGAGGCAGCCCCTCCCATCACAGGCCTGGAGGCCTAGAAGGAAAAAATGGTTTCATGGGCCAGGTCCAGGGTCCCTGTGCTGTGTGCAGCCTAGGGACCTGGTGCCCTGCATCCCAGCTGCTCCAGTTGGGGCTGAAAGGGGCCAATGTAGAGCTTGGGCCATTGCTGGAGAGGGTGCAAACCCAAGCCTTGACAGTTTCCACATGGTGTTGAGCCTGTGGGTACACAGAAGTCAAGAATTGGGGTTTGGGAAACTCCGCCTAGATTTCAGAAGATGTATGGAAACATCTGGATGCCCAGGTGGAAGTTTGCTGCAGGGGCAGGGCCCTCATAGAGAACGTCTGCTAGGGCAGTGCAGAAGGGAAATGTGGGGTCCGAGCTCCCACACAGAGTCCCTACTGTGCCATCGCCTACTGTAGCTGTGAGAAGAGGGCCACCATCCTCCAGACCCCAGAATGGTAGATCCACTGACAGCTTGCACCATGTGCCTGGAAAAGCCACAAGCACTCAATGCCAGCCTGGAAAGCAGCCAGAGGGAGACTGTACCCTGCAAAGCCAAAGGGGTGGAGCTGCCCAAGACCATGGGAACCAACCTCTTGCATCAACGTGACCTAGATGTGAGACATGAAGTGAAAGAAAATCATTTTGGAGCTTTAAGGTTTGACTGCCCTGCTGGATTTCGAACTTGCATTGGGGCATGTAGCCTCTTTGTTTTTGCCAGTTTCTCCAATTTTAAATGGCTGTATTTACACAATGCCTGTACCCCAATTGTATTTATGAAGTAACTAATTGCTTTTGATTTTACAGGCTCATGGGCAGAAAGAACTTGCCTTGTCTCAGATGAGATGTTGGATGGTGGACTTTTAAGTTAATGCTGAAATTAGTTAAGACTTTGGGGAACTGTTGGGAAGACATGAATGGTTTTGAAATGTAAGGACATGAGATTTGGGAAGGGCCTGGGCATAATGAAATGGTTTGATTGTGTCCCCACCCAAATCTCATCTTGAATTGTAACTCCCACAATTCACACGTGTCATGGGAGGAACCTGGTGGAGATGATTGAATTTTGGGGGCTGGTCTTTACTGTTCTGTTCTTGTGATAATGAATGATTGTCATGAAATCTGATGGTTTTAAAAATGGGATTTTCCCTGCAAAAGCTCTCTTTGCCTGCTTCCATTAGTGTAAGATGTGACTTGCTCCTCCTGCCTTCCACCATGATTGTGAGGCCTCCCCAGCCATGTGGAACTGTAAGTCTAATAAACCTCTTTTTTTTTGTAAATTGCCCAGTCTCATGTATGTCTTTATCAGTAAGATGAAAATGGACTAATACACATGGCAAGGAACATCCTCTTCTAACACATTTATATTTATATTCATTGATTACCTGGTAGTAAAAATATAAGCTTATAAGGAATTACAAATGTTCATATTTTTTCAGTTACATAGATGAATGAATGATAAATCTAGTTGATATACATGTCAGAAAAGATGAGGAACTTTTTACCTTTTAACAAAATCTATTAAAGAATATGTATATATTTGTGATTTCTCTTGTAAGACAAGTTTAGTGTAGTAAGATTCTTTTCTTATTCATCATCAGAGTCCCCACAACATGCAACAGATTATATTTTAGATAATTAGTGCTTAATAAATAAATTATAGAATAGTATTTATCTGTATTTTTATTTGCAAAAACATAGAGCTCTTTTTCTGTTTGCCATTTGAGGTCAGGTACTTGCTATCCTTTTGTAGTGGTAAGGCATTTTTCACTCCAATTTAGTGTAAATCCTTAGTTTCTGGTGCTGTCAGAGCCTGTAGGTAATGTTTTTATTAATCATCAATCATTTTCCTCTTTCCTACTTATACAGGTCTTGTGTGTAACCTGCAAGATTCTGTACAAGAAAAATGCCCATCATAAATAAGGTACCAATTTTCTGGAACTATTACACTAGTGAATGATGACCTTTATCAAATGGTGGGCAATTGGAAAGCCTCCAAAACATCTTAACTAATTTGTTATAAGTAAATTTGATGTCTTGAAAAACAAATAGGGAAGCAATGCTTTCTGATAGTCATCGTCCATGAATCAACATGACGAACTATAACTAATTTTTAAGAAACAAAGTGCTACTTCCAATATACTTGGGTGTGGATATAGAAGGGAAGTAAGGAATGCTGTAACGGTTTTGGAAATACTGCTTATTTAAACAGGAAATATTAATGACCAACACCATTATAACTTATGAGGGATAACAAAAGAACATAAGTTATTGCTGGTTTATTTCAAGGGGAGTGCACATGTATTTGAAAAGGAACCAGAGAGTTCTAAGTACACTGAAGCAAAGAGAAACATTGGTTCAAACAGTTAAATGATTGTTTCCCTTGGAAAGAGGTTGAAGTTAGATATTACTTCTTATTGTTTTGTCTCTTCTTAGTCAGACTCATATATACTTTCAGAAATATTATTTAAAGAATCAAAGTTCAAAGTAACATAAAATACACATCAAAAGTTCAAAGTACTGCTATTAAATCTATCATATTATACTTATTATTAATACTTTGATTAATAGTATAAAGCCGTAATAAGCAATAGTAGTAGTTGTTCAGTAAACTATATTTTCCTTAGGTAGCTTTAGTACACACATTTGCTGATATATTCAGCATACCTATAACTGCTGAAATTTAGATATGGACCCTCTTTTTAATATAAGTTCCCTATTAGGTAGTGCTAAAATTATTTCCCTTCTCCAAACCCTAAGGACTAAACACATAATAAACTGAAGAAATGTAGTGTGCAGCAGGAAATAAATTGGAAAAGTCATTATATTTGTCTTTAAGGAACATTATAATAGTTTTATCATCTACCTGTTATATAATTTTCAATAATATTTGTCAATATCATCTTTATAGTTTGTGGCATGTAAACATAATGACTCACTTGAAAATTCCTGCCCTTAACAATGATGATAGCCTTCATTAGTGAATGTATCTCACGTACTTGCCATTGTAGATAACATTTTACATATGTTGTTTCACTGTGCTTCATCATATTACTGTAAGATAGTTAATGTATCACTCTTTTTCCAATAAGATTTTCTGGGGATCCAAGAGGTTACTCAAAATCCTAAAGTCAAACATTCATGGAAAGGTGAAGCAAGAACTTAAAACCTGATATATCTGACTCCAACTCTGCTGTCTTTTTTCACATTGTCAAGCTGTAGGACTCTGTAAATGTTTGTTATTAGGTGGGCATTTTTGATATCCTCTGACTGTTTCATTGAGTGATTAGCAGTACTTTAGAAACACTCCAGTGACCTCCTTGCTTGTCATCAGAAACAATCACTGAAGATAGTAAAGCTATTGCTCTATGTAGCCATTTTGCTAGACAATAGGATTGGATAAAGCAGAACTCCATGGAGCCAAATGGATAATAACAGCTGAAAAAACATAAAGCTGGATGACAGTCTTATTTTTGTAGAATTGGTATTGCTAGTTCAGGGCTGAGCAGGAGCTCTGAATGAGAAATTAAAGATGCATATTGTCTCTAGACTTTACTATGTGTTCAACTTAATTGGAAATTGCAACTAACACACTTCTTAGACATTTTGTTCGTTGGGTATAAGATCAAAGCGAACTATATAAAAAATAAGGTGTGTTTGATTATTAGAGCTACAGGAGAAAAAGTGTAACACTCAATTTTGGCAGATAAAATATCTCAACAATGTCTTGAAGCAGAAGCTGTTAAAGTCACATATATCCTTTTGCCCACTTGAATTTCCTAAGGCTGTGATAGACAGTTTCTTGCTATCTGAAAAATGTCAATTTCAGACACCTTTAACTCTCTTCTGCCAGAGGATATCAGAGAAGTTGCTCAGCCACAAGCTGGGTGTAACCTGTAAGTAGAGGGAAGTTCAAATGCTTAGAGACAACTGAGGAGTGGTAGTCAGTGGATAAGTTATTTCATTTCCTAAAAGATTATTATGTATGATGATTGTATGTCAGGATCTTCATGGTTTCTCAGAGAATTCTCAATGGGACTGAGCAGCAGTAACTCGTAGAAGTATCTGGATCATTAATGTATACTTTTCAATGGCTTTTGTCCTTTTGCTGTCTCACCTTCTCTATTCCTCAAATGTACCCCTTGGGATTGTGTCTCAAATACACTAAGTCCTTGCCTCAGTTTCCCCTTTTGGTGAACTAAATCTAAGACTATTCCCTAAAGAATGCTCTTAAAGATGTAGGGACATTCTCTAACAAAGTGTCTTTCCCATTATCTTATTTAATACTTGATATGGTTTAGCTCTGTGTCCCCACTCAAATCTCATTTCGAATTATAATCCCCACATATTGAGGGAGAGACCTGGTAGGAAGTAATTATATCATGGGGGCGGTTGCTCCTATGATGTTCTTGTGATAGTGAAGGAGTTCTCACGAGATCTGATGGTGTCAAAAGTGGCAGTTTCCCCTGCATGCTCTCTCTCTCCCGCCACCTTGTGAAGAAGGTACTTGCTTCTCCTTCTTCTTCCACTATGATTGTATGTTTCCTGAGGACTTCCAGCCATGCAGAACTGTGAGTCAATTAAACCTCTTTCCTTTAAAAGTTACCCAGTCTCAGACAGTTCCATATAGCAGTCTGAAAACAGACTGATGCAATACTATCAATTGTTTATAAATTTTCCTCCCTCATATACTATAAACTCTCCATGGGTGGACACGGAAGCTCCTTTTCTTTTCTCCTCCCTTCTTCTTTTTTTTTTTTTCTTAAAAATATAATAGCTGTTTTCTCCTTGGACCTCGTACAGTAGCTGACACATATTAGGTATTTAATAAATACTCGTTGACTAATTGAAGTTCCCATCACAACTATGTGCGGTTGGTGTTATTGGATTACTTCGTAAAATGAGTTAAGTAACTTGCCCAGTGTTACACTGAAAGTGACAATGGATACGACAAGATTCAAATTCAAGTCTCTCTATGTGTTCTTACCACTATGTGTCCTCCAACAGCCTAAGTCAGAGAGAAAATTGTTATGTTCTAAGAGTATTTTTTGATATCCTAGTTTACTGGCTACCAAAAAGTTAGAAGAAAGTTCACATTTGAAAGCTTTCAGATCTTATAAACCTCTGTAGTATTTCATAAGTATATGGAACCACTGTGGTCAGAAAACGCTTTTCCACAGTATACTTGTCATCCTTAGCCCATGTGTATGCCCTGGAGATCACAGAAGAATACCTTTTATACACTTTAGTATAAATGATAACTGAGGAAAAAAAAAAAGAATCACACTTGGACCGTTTCTTACCCCAAATTTGTTATCCTAGAATTATTCCTTTGTATTTGGATAGCACTATACACTCATTTGTAGAAGATGTTGAGTTGAATGAAATTTCTATTTTCCTATTTTATACAGCATGAAAAGGTTATCAGTCTCTAATAGTGATAGTGCTCTGGAAGGATCGTACTTTTGGAAACCAGGCATCTGCCTAAAGTAAAAATATTAGGAGAATTTCAGGATAATACTATTACATATTTTAATTTATTTCAAGTTTAATTATGTATGCTTTAAAATACTTTGTGTTCATAAATAACCTGATTTTCTAATTGAAACTAACCAACCACAAATACATTTATTCTAGCAAGAATATATAAACAGTAATATACTCAATAAATACCATTAGCAATGTAAGTATCTATTGACAGTATTTAACTTACTTACATAAGCGCTTAACATTAAATATATTTAAAAATTAGTTTTTAAAAGTCACTTCTATCAGTCTTACAATTTGCCAAGTAACTTTTTAAACTATCACATGCACTTTTAGCATCACTTTCCTCATTACACCTAGAAGCATATATTGAGTCAGATAACGCCCAGCTCCATTTTTATTACCATCTAAATAAGTAAGATACAACATTTTTTGAACCAACAGGAATTTTATCCCAAGTCACAGAGTATCATTCACATAGCATAAGGGCGATTTCTTTTCTTTCATTTTTTTTTGGTTCCAAGGATCTATATTTATGGTTTTTCAATGTCATTCACTGCTTCTGTTATCCATTTCTAAGTGATCTTTAAAAGACTTCATTATTAAAATACCTCAAACTTACAACAGTGAATTAATTCCCCTATAAATAACTGTTAAATCTCTGTTAAAATTTTCTTCTTTTTAAAATTCTATTACTTATATGAAATTCAAACTACCATTTGTTGAGATAATTTCAGGCTGTTGTGTCTTCCCCCAAAAAACATTGCTGTTCAGAATACAGTAATTGAGAGGGTGTCCTTTGATAAGAAAATATTTTAAGGATGTAAAATAACTCTGCTTTTTATAAGCAATAATTTCGGTAAAAAATTATCTTCGTATTTGGGCATGTTGAAGAACGTTTATTTCCTATCTATAGTAGTCTCTTGGACCTATTTTCCTGTCTTCATAGTAAATGAAACATTTATCCATTTTCAAAAAAAGTAAAGTTCTGGAATTAAGCTAAATATAGCAATTTTGGTACCTTGTGTTTTAAAGATGAATTATACAGATGGTTTTGCTTTACTTACAAACGTGTGTGTGGGGGGGGTGGGGGAGGTGTTCAACTATATGTAAGTGCATGTAAGTGTAGGTATGTGTATATATAAATGGGAAGCTGTAGTGGGGACATTTGGAATATATTTTTGAAAGATACTAAAATATAGAATAAAGTAGTCTATATTTTAAAAATATAAAATCTAATTCCATTTGTATACTCCAAAGATTCATTTAATAGTAATAATTTGTTTGTTTTCACTAATTTTAGCAGCTTATTTGTTTTAAAGCATCACTTGGACAGACTGTTACTCATAAAAATAAACAAATGAATACACAGAATGAACACAACACAGTCATATGGGTCAAATATTTACAATGCTTGACCCTAAAGCAAAACAGATTTCCAGACAGTATCATAGACAGCAGTCATTTTATGCTCTTTTTATTTCTTCCTGTTTCTCTGTCATTTCCCCTCTAGATGAAGAAAAACTGATAAGAAATTATGTCATTCCATGAAAAACCTCTTGGATAATGTTTTTTTTATTAGCTATGTTTCAGTCTTTTGGATTCACTCAGTAAAAAATTATGGCAAAATCTAATCAAGAGAATATTAAAAGGAAATTGTCACCCTCTTTTCTATAAAATGTAAAACAATTGGTAGTGTGTGTTCCCCAGTGATTTACTGTATATAGAAGTGAATGGGCATGCTGAAAGGCAGATATTTGATGGGTAGGGGTGATAAATATTCATAAATATAGTTAATACTAAAGCATTTTCTTCTCTACTACTTATTCCACTTTACTTATTTCTACTTGCTGAAGTGGTAGACATATTAAAATATTAATTTTCTGCTTTACTGGAATGATTTCAGAGTCAAGTGCCATTAAAATTCTGAATGTAAATATGAAAAAAGAGGATATGGCTCACACTAATCCTCTTCATTGGTTTTTTAAACTATTTATTTGCTTTTTTTTAAAGCTAGTATTTCAAAAATTTTAATTGCTTTGGGAGATGTATGCAGAGGCCAGAAAAGGTGTCACAGTCTTGTGAGATACTGTCTGTCATTGAGAAAGCATTGGATGGTCCCCTACTATAAGCTTGTAAAACAAAGGGCAGCTTTTTGGAGGCAGGGCAACGTGTGATGGCCAAGGCCACATTTCACTGCCAAGTGCATTTCATGCACTTCCTAGCACTCTTCCCTTTCTTAAGTTATCATATATTTCCATTACAGAGACAGGCTAAAAAATGCCTCTCAGGGCAACTGTGTTTGTGAAGCAATTGTTCATCCTTAGCAGGCTTTAGAGCACTGACCAAAAGTAGGGTTAAAAGCTCTGATGAAGAGGTTTGTCATTGTCACTGGCCAAAGGGGATTCTAAACTATGGATTATGAATTTAACCTGATGTGAAAGAGATGTCATGATTTACATCAATTGCTCTTTTACCTCTTATGATTTTTCTCTTCTTTACTGCTAATTTGAGTTGGCTGGTTGATTATAACATCACATAAAATTTATGGCTAAACTACACACACACACACGGCAAATGAATATACTGAAGCTATTTTGAGAAATGATGTTTTAAACAATCGGAACCCTTTCCCAATATCCACTGGGTTACTAGTTTCAAGACCCAGCCCTTCAGTGGCCGTGTCACCTTAGGGCCCTGGTATACCACAATGGCAGAGTAGAATATTTAGCTATTGACCACAAACAGCTGTTGACGCTTCTGTTCTCTGGAGAACAGCCATGTTCTGCACTAAATCTGACTCTGGAAAACTTAACAGGGGTTGAGAGGGGAGCTTCCACCCAATTCAATAACAGCTCCCAGCTCCTGTGTTTTCCTTCAGTTCATCTCAATACAACCCTGGTTTCCTTGACAAAAAACAGCTAAAACTTTCTGAGCTCTGCAGAGTTCTAAGCATTTTGCATATATTAACTAATTTATTACTTATAGCCACCTTAAGAGTTAGATAGTATTATTATTTTCAGTTAACAGAGATATTAAGTAATTATCTCATGGCCACACAGCTACTAAGAAACAGAGGAGGAATCCAAACCCAATCAGCCTGCCTCCAGCATTCCTGCTTTTAGCCATAGTGATATACTGTCTTGCCTTAGCTATGGAACAAAGAAGAGACACTCCTTATATTTTGTCTTGATAATATCATAGACACTTATTTAAGACTTTTCTGATTTTGACTTTGATTAAGACTTTATCTAGATTTAAACTATGTCATTTTAGAAGATTAAAAAACATTAAAAGTTAGATAAATGTGAATTAATTGGGAAAACAAAAATGACAAAAGGAACTTCTTTATGATGATGTAAAATATTTAAAATTATGTATCCTTTTGGAGATAATGGCAGTTTCCTGATCACTACATAGGAGAGGGTGCTTATATTTTATTCATTCATTCACTCATTCATTCATTTACTTGTTTCCCTCTTTCTGGATCTAACACTTTAGTTTGAATGTTAGACTTCATGATTAATATTAGGTGTCTATAATATCATATATATGCAACCTACATTTGTTAGTTCTTTCACCTATTATAATAATATTTGAAATTTTTATTATTTTCAAAAGATTACCATATAGTACAAGAATTATTATAATAAATGTTTGGAGGAGAAACTATCTTATGCCTTATGAATAAGCTTTACATACATTTTAAAAAATTGTTCTTGGAACTATCAAAGTTGTCTACTGCTGCATAAGATGTTGAATTCAGCCACCAATGTTAGTTAAAACATAATTCACTCTGACATTAGTGATCCAGCTCTAATTAACTCAATATAGTTCATCGTAGCTGTAATTAAATTAATATAGATCTTATTAATGTTGAGATTACGGCTAAGGCTACGTTCACATTATAGGCACCGTTACCTCAATGTATATCAAACTGTTTATACTCCTTAAATATGTCATATATTATTTCTTGTTTTTCTCCTTACACAATTTTTCCTCTCCTTGGAATTCTTCTATTTCATTTATTCATTCTGCGAGTTCCTCATATCCTTTAAAACTTAATTCAAATATTAATTTACAATGACCTCCTGACCTCCTCTCTGAATTATATTACCTTCCTTTGTGATCTCAATGCACCTTTACCTCAACCATAACATCTGCCAGGATAGTTGCTGATTTAGTTATCCTTCTTCATCACAAGAGTGTAATGCTTTAGGAAAATATGAAATATATTTTATCTGACTTTACACCCATGATGACTATCAAATGACACATTCATACTATAAACAGATATATAAATGTTAAAGTAGTAGCACAATAATTAGTAAGTGTTTATTTTTCATTTATATATCATATAGTAAAACAGTTGGAATAGAGAGAATTCTAATATTTCCAGGTTTCCACTCTCCTCCTCTACGTAGATACATTGTATAACCTGCCACCCTTCTGTAAGGATAGAGCCTGTGAATATGATGAGATAGCCACTGTTGTGATTACATAACAAATATATGACTTCACCCTTAGTAGAGTAGAGAGTGGCAAAAAACTCACTCTAGCTAATCTAGAAGAACACAGTAGCTATGCTGCAGACTGCTTGTGGGAGCCAGGTGGCAAGAAAATGTGGGTGGCTGATAATATCTAAGTATGATCATTGACCAACAGGTAGCAAGAATACAGCTGCAAGAAGATGCATTGTGCCAAGATGAATTTAGTGAGTTTGGAAGAGGACCCTGAGCCTGAAATGAGAATTGCAGCCCTGGCTGACACCTCCATTTCAGTCTGGCAAGACCTTAACAGAGGACCCAGATAACCTTTACTACACACCTGACCTATGAAAACTGTGAGATCATAAATATGTGTTGTTTTAGGCCACTATTTTTGTGATAATTTATTACACAGTGGTAGAAAACTAATGGAAAGATAAACATAATTTAAAAGGCAGGGCAACTAATGTACTTCAAACCCTTGTCAATAACTTAGCTACCTTTCATCTAATTTATGTATGTCCCACCTATAGATTGTTCCAAGTTACTGTCACAGTGTCTGGTTCCATAAGCTTCCAGTTTATATAACATGCCATGAAGAATACTGACATTAACTATTTGTTAAAATATTTTTTCATGCATCTGTTTGTTTATATGTTTATTTATTCATTTTTACTTTTTTACTCTAAACATTTAATACCTTTTAAGTGGCCCCTAACATATCTTGGTAAAAATCATTCCCCAGTAATAAAATCTTATTAATAATGTATGAAAGAGCATTATTTAGAGATTGATTATTACTTTCCCCCTGCCCCAACTAAGCTTAGGGTTAAAATACAAACTATGGAAATAAAGTAAATAAAAGTAGATACAAGAAGTGCATTTCTAATACAATTGGCTGAAATAATGGATTACTTTGATTCATGGCATTTTCCTTTCTGAATATTTAAAATAATACTGGTAAGATTTAATTTCTGAGACTTTTTTAATATGAAGAAAGATGATTAAATGATCATTGTAATGTCCTCTTATTTTTAGGATATTTTCTCTTATTCCTCTAAGAGCATTGTAAATAACCTGATAATGCCTTATTAACACACTTAAGAATTTGATAAATCCAACTAATGGTTCAGTAGCATCTACAACATTTTATATGATTTATCTTTATGATCAAATAGAAAGATGGTATAAAGAATTATTTTGCTGGTCTGAAATTCAGAAAAGCTTCAGGAAACAGAATGGCATAGTGTTTATGAATATGTTATCGGTGTTACAAATAGTTGTGTTGGATTTCAAGTCTACCAATCAGTTGTGAGTTCTGAGCATTAACTTCTTCAGATTATAATTCTTCATAAATTGTATATAATTAGTATCTATATCAGAAGGATCTACAAATAAATTATAATACTTATTAGAATAATTGTTTCACAAATTACATCATTGATTATTTTACACATATCATTTTGTTATCATGCTCTAGTTATTTATCCATTACTTTTCACATTAATTAGAAAAACTACAAACAGCAATATTTTATTCCTCTCAAACTCATGATTACAGATAATATTTGGAATGAATATAGAATTTGAAAATATTATGAAATAAATGTGCTCAGAATGGCAATTATTGCCTTATTTCATATCTAGAAATTTTAACATAGAAACTAGATACTATATACAACATGGGGCACGTTAAATATTTTGTTTATTTTATACAGTGAAAAAGAATGGAATAGAGTAAATCAAATTAAGTTGTGTATTTTGGGAATAAAGTAAAATTGAACATGACCACCAAATTCAATTAATGTGCCCATGGAACTATAGTAGCTTTCACAACATTTTGAATTTTTCTCACCAAAAGTATATATTTTATAACTTCAACAAGTATATACTCATATTTGTGTAAGAGAAACAAAAGTTTTATGAAACATAACTTAATTTTTTGGCAGATCTGCATATTTTTTAGACATTCTTCCTAGAATTCCATTCCTAGAGACATAAGCTCTATATCTTCTCTCTGTGAATCTTGGTTGGCTCTGTGTCTGCTCTGAACAATAGAATATTGTTGAAGTGATATGGTGCCATTTTTCTGGCCCAGGCCTTGAGAGACTAGCTTTTTCTGTTTCGTGGCTCTTGGAACATTTGCCCTTGATGCCCTTGGCTGCCACATTTCCCAAGGCCACCAAACTGTGAGGAAGCCCAAGCTGACTATATGAAGAGTCCATCTGAGCATGGAGGAAGAAAGAGAGAGAGAGAAGATAAAAGAGAGTAAAGGAGAGAGAGGGAAGTGAAGCAGAGAGAGAGAGAGAGAGACCTGACCAGTTCCCAGCTATTCTAAACCCCAGTCATTCATCCACCATGCGAGGCACCCCAGCCCCAGATTACTTGAAGCAGAAACAATTGTTCCCCAAGGCTTTCTGTCTGAAGATTCTGGACTCACAAAATCAATAAAACACTAATGAATTTTTTAATTACTAAATTTTAAAGTAGCTTGTTATACAACACTGGAAAGTCAAAAGTCTTATTAGTACATAATTTAAGCTCTATTAATCTCAAAAAATGGTCTTCAACTGCTAAATAGATTTCATAATGTGTTAAGGGATTTCAATGTATAATTTGAAAAATACTACTATGGACTTTCCAATAAAGCAAAAGCACGGCACATATAAAATTAACTTCAAATTCTTTGTGTCTTTGGAGTATTTGCAAACAGAAAAACAACAACAACAACATGACATTCTAAAGTCTAAATCTAGTGTAGTTTAGTGGAAAGTACATGGCCTTTATTGTTAAAAAAAAAAAAAAAAAAAAAGCTGGCCTTAGTTCTGTCTGCTAATTTCTTGTCAAAATTCCTTTACTTCTCTTACCTTTAATTTTTGTCTGTGTTATAAGAATAATACTTACGTAAACGTTGTTACAAACATGAAGTGATATAGAAAATTAAAAAGCACCTCATGCCACAATTTAATGTGAAGACATACATATTAGTTGCCATATCATCACCCTATTTAAAAATAATGATAATAAAAATAAAGATACTATATTTTAACTATTCTTTGTAAATATAACAACCACCACCATCACAACAGGCAAAACCTCAAAAAAAATCCCTGTGTTGTTTCAGAAGTATATAAGTAAATAATGGCTCTAGTTTTGTTGGTGAAAATAGTATTAAATGAAAATTATTTTACCAGTCTCTCTGATCTCCAGGTAGGGGCACAGTTTCAGGTAAACACAAATAAAATTAGACTAAGACAAGCTTAACATTAGCTTCTGCGAGTCAGATTTCTCTTTTTTTTTTTTTTCTTCTGAGTTACAATTTCTCTTCTCACTTTTAGGCGACCTACCCTTTGCACTTGTTGAGTAACTAAACACACCTAGATATAAGTATTGCATAATGTCTTCCCTCCAGGCTATCTGCTTTAGCTCTAAAGATGAAATTTTGATTCTTTGACAGTTTTCACTATGAACAAGTAGAGAGACAATATTATGAAGGCCTAGGGTACAGGCATGAACTAAGATTATACATCACTTCCTCGAAGGCCAAGTGTAAGATGACTGTGGGTTTGGTGACAGAAAGGAAACCTTTTACTGACTCTGTTCCTGTAGGGAGGACAATCTCCTTGGTTTTGTGGTAGTTGCAGGGCAGTTTATGAGTGCTCCCGTAGAGAGAGAGCATGCCCCATTATTACTCTCTTTTTCCAGGACTTCTAGTAATAGCAGGGCTATGGCATCATCCATACCTTCTCCTAAGCATGCCTTAGTGTCCTATAAAAATTATATTGTTAGGATTATAAATATAGATGTCAAAAGCCAGACACACCAAGTTGCAATATTTTCCCTGCTTATTTGCTGATTGACCCTGAACTTCATTTTTATGACATTCAGATTTTTCATCTGTGAAATCAAGCAAATAATGCTAATCCTATACAATTTTTTTAGTAAATAAAATGGCATTTATAAAGCATTTCTCTTAGAGCATGCAGAAGATGGATATTAAATATCAGCTATCATCATCTTTATTATTGTCTGTGTAACTGAGCTGCAGTTCTTTTTCTTTATTCACTAACCTGAGCAAGAAACTGGAAATAATATTATGAAGCACCTACAATATGATAAGCATCGTTTTAATAATTTAGATATGTGAATTATTTAAGTATTATAACAAATCTTTGAAGTAATTTTATTATTTCAAATTTTTATATGAGGAAATCAGGGTGCTGAGAGTCCCATAGCTTCATAGGCAAATCAGGCTCTTTCACCAAAATATGTAGCTTCACAACTCCTGGTCTTCCACACCATGCTACCCCTCCCCCATTTTCCCCCAGTACATATATATGTGTGTATATATATATATAATTTTTTTTGAGACAGAGTTTCACTCTTGTTGCCCAGGCTGGAGTGCAATGGCACGATCTCGGCTTACTGCAACCTCCACCTCCTGGGTTCAAGCGATTCTCCTGCCTCAGCCTCCTGAGTAGCTGGGATTACAGGTGCCCTCCACGACGCCTGGCTAATTTTGTATTTTTAGTAGCGACAGAGTTACTTAATGTTGGTAAGGCTGGTCTTGAACTCCCGACCTCAGGTGATCCACCTGCCTCAGTCTCCCAAAGTTGCTGGGATTACAGGCAGGAGCCACTGCACCCAGCCTCTCCCAGTATGTATATTTAAGACAAGATGTATTTTGTGCTTTGGAGAATAATTTACAAAACTTAGAGCTGTATATAAGGGACTTTTATTACCTTTTTATTCTTTACCTCTTTCACCACTTAAGAGAGCATTCATTTTCCTCCAATAATACCTTTACTACTGGTAAGTATATTTATTTACATTTTAATGAAGACTCCAGGTGTTGAATGCTTCTTCAAGTAATAAAGGAATTCAGGTGAACTAATATTTATATGATTGTTTTAAAATACTTTCAAGAACATCTCATCCATCAATCATTTTATCTAATTCTTGCCCATTTTATCTAATTGTTGCCCAGGCTGGAGTGCAATGGCATGATTTCGGCTTACTGCAACCTTGTACAGTACATCCAACTTGTAAAATAAGCCCAGAATATGTCATTCAACTTTAAAGAGTAGGATTGAAAAATACAAGATACATTAAAATCAGCTAGACCAATTTGATAGATGTAACTAAGGACTTACTCAGAATCAAAATCAAAGCATACGTATATTGTATGCTAGTCTTTAGATGAATTAACACATGTGAGTATATTAGAGGTGGCTTTCCTAAAGAAGGCCATGCCAAACAGTGAAACACTGTTTCACTGTTTCACCTTCATAAGCAGGTACCTTGGAACATCCATGCAGCAACCTTCTACTATTTCTTCGCAGTTATAAGGGTTCTCTAATCTATTAGTCTGAATTCTCCAACAAACAGTATCCGGGAAGGAATTGTTATGCAAAAGATTTATTGGAAAAAAAAAATACTAGAGAGAAAAGGGAAGAGAGTTGGTGGAGCCTGTGAAAACCATGAGCCTGCAATGAACATTTGACCCCTGTGAAGGAGAGAAGGAAGGCAAGAAGGCAAAAGAGAAGTGAGGAAGGCAGGAAGAAGGGAAAGAGGGAAGGAAGAAAGGTTGTAGATTAAACTGCAGTTCTAAGAATGTTTGAAGAAGCCTGATGGGGAGCTAAAGCATAGTCAAATCTTCCCTTAGATTCTTTAGTGGAGTCCTTCATCTCCCAGCAATAATCCTGCCTTAGTATCTTCAGTGTCCTCCTCAGTCTTGTTGGCTGGTTGGAGCCCTTAAAAACCATGGCTTTGGTTCAAATGAGACGGATTTCAGAGCACTGCAGATTGGACCAGCAATCACTTACACTTCCTGCAGTGGGGAATCTGAGAGGAGGATTTCATGGTCGTTACACTGAGCATGTCTGAAATGTTGAAAGTCACCTCATTTTCCTTGCTTACTGGTAGTAGTTAAGAGCTTTAGAATCAGACTGAAATGAGCTTCTATCCTCATGTCTTTGAGCAGTTAACTATGCATTCTATGCTGGTTGATAACAATCTGGAAAGAATATTTTGACTCGGTCTCTACATCTTTTAAGTGTGTGTAATAAAACCTATCCCATAGGGTTGTGGCAGAGACAGTATGTGTACAGGACTTAACACTCGTTAAGTGAATAATAATAGTTATTATTACAATTGAAATGCTCATAACCAATTTCTACCATCCTTCTCTCCATTTACTATTGCGTCTTGCATGCTGAATACTCCAACATTATACTTCTCTCTAAAATATCACAAATTTAGCCATATAAAGACCAAGGATCTTTTTTCCCATATATCATAAACCATGTAATTGGATAATTTAATTAAACTTTGTATAAACTGGTTTGTTATTTCTGTGAAAAATAGTTATTCTATTTGTATTAAAATAATTAATGTTTTGGAAGGCATTATAAAGGCATCTCTAAAAATTGATTGTGAACTAGTATAACCAAAGAATTCAAAAGATTTGAGATAAATAAAAACCTAGGATTCTGAATTTGGAATGCTTCATAAACATCTTTAATTTCTCACTTCATTTTAGCAAACAAACAAATGAACAAAACCTAGAAATCATAACACTGTGTTCTAGTTGTCTTTGTAAGACAGATCTTGAGGAAATCAGCAACCCATGCCAAAAAGCCTTCTTTTCCAATAATGAATGTAGTCTAATATTTTCAGTTAAATTAAGTGTTTAATGCATGCACATATTGTTTCTACTGTATTTTCATGATTCTCAGATTAAACTGACTTCTATCAACAGTAAAAACTTTATGAGTTTTTTTGCATAAAAGGGCTTTTATTCTATTACAGTTCACCGCAGTACAGCCATTTATAGAACAGGATTGTAAACACCTGCCTTCTTCAGGTTGCTGCTCTAAGATTAACTGAGATTGCTTATATAAGAGCATTAACTGCTATATCTACAGCAAAGAATATGCACAATAACTATTCATCTTGAACCTTCCTCTGATTCTTTCTTTCTTTTTCACTTCCTTACTTTTTATTTCTTCCATGCTTCTTTACCCCATTATTCCTTTCATTCTTTCCAATGCTCTCTTACTGTTTCTGCTGAAAACATTAATTTCAAAAGTTTAATTCTACCCTAATTTAGTTTCCTACCACAATGGTGGAATCAGAAGGAAATACTGATTAGATTAAACCAGAAACGTGGTCTCCCATTTAAATTAAATACCACATAAAAGCACACTCACTCTTTCATTTCCTAATGATGTTCAATAACTTCAAAATCATCTAGGGAATTTTTGATGCTTCTTGATGAATTTATGGGAGAAGGGTGTAGAACATCAGTTAGTTTTATTCTTTTCCTTTCAATGGTTTATAGTTTTCAAGAAACAACTTACCTTTATAAATCTAATTTTGTAGCCTAAAGTACTGCTTTGGAGAAAGTGTTTAAAATTAATAACAAGTGAAATTTATGTAAAAATCAACATTTAGAACACAACTATGGTGCAATTTATTAACTAGGTTTAAAAGAAATCAGGTCCATTAATAATCTTGTGAGATTAGTGTGTGGAGGAGATAACCTTTAACAAATTCAGCTTAATCAGTATTTAAGGCATTTTGTAAATATCTTCTTGGAATTGAGGCATCTAGAAAGAACTCAAACATATGGATGAAATGCAAAAAAGTTAATTTGTGTCATAGTCACATAACTGAAATTTATTTTGCCGTAAAATGCTTTGAATGTGATTAAAGATCATATTTCTAATGCATATAAAAATAGGCCTTTGCTGAAGCCTGTAGAATTCTTTGTGATAAATGTCTTAATATCTTATGTGATAAGAGTACACTATGAATTTTATGAATTTTTAATATATATAATATATATATGGCTTACTTGATTGCATTAAAATATTTCTTCTGGTGGCAACTAGTTCTTTTGAGGAGAAATTTCTGAACAATGATATTATCCAAGGAAGTGAGAGGCCATCAGTTTTAACTTCCAATGTGTTGGGTTTATATTGCATTGTGCCATTAAAAAGCCATTTTCTCTCTGTGATTCTGTGCCTCCTAATAGGCAGATATTAGGATATTTATCTACCTGGCAATATTCTCAGCCAATATTTGTCAGTCTTACTCTGCACAATTACAGCAGAAAAGGATTGGTAAAAAAGGAAACAAAAAGTAATAGACCACAAAGAAAGTAAATATGTATGCCACAGAAGAGTTCATGTTTTCACTTTTCTATACTTTTTTGCTTACTTTAGGCATTTCTTTCACATGGTGAAATTTCTTAACTCTAGCACATAGTTTCTTCATGTATATGCAGGATTATTTTATGAAGGGCAGCTTACATCTCTTCTTGTGTATGGGAAATAGAATAAAAATGCGAAAGAAAAAATCATTGTAGGGTGTTATTGATTTAAAAATTCATCTTCTGTCTTGAAAGGCTTCACAGATTTAGGATGCTTAGATGAGTTGAAGAGTGGTTAAAAAAAGTCAACTTGGATGTATCTTTTGGAACTTTCTCCTATGATTTTATAATTTTAATTACTGTTCCCTCACAATATAAGGCCATGGAAAAAGGAATATTCATGATGGTTATCAAGGCACATGCTATTAGGAATAAGAAATCTTTCAAAGTCATAAATGTCATTTAACAGACTAGTGGAATAGCTTAGCTTGAATATTCCAAAGAGAAAGAATTGTAGCCAAGATAATAGCATGCCCAAAACTAACCATTTAAAGACATATCATATTACAGTTCTTTATCAAATAGGAGAATTAGAATGTAAACAAAAAAACACACACACATAAATATTCTCCAATCCTGTGGAATTTAGCTTATAATATAAAACTGTCTAAACAATAATAAAATAGTTTAGAGATCTATTAAAGTAAATTACCATTTAAAGTAAAAGAAAAAAATTACATTGTCTTCCTATAGTCTGCAAAATAATGAAAAAAGTCTAGACATTAATATGAAAGTCCTACAATCCTTCTTAATATGGTAGATATTTGTGTTGAAGTTAATATACAGTAAAACATACAAGGTTTTTTTTATTTTATATTTTTCTTTCTTTAATCAAACTGTAATATAGTAAAATATTTTGGCTTTTGGAGACAAATGGTTTTATATTTGGAGCTGTTTAAAGTAGTTGAAGTCTAAGATATTTGGTAGTCTATACTACTATTACAAACAAATAGAAAATGCAAGGGAAGAAAGAAATAGAAAGTTAATTGTCACAAACATAACATCTCAGTGCTATACCAGGTAGGCAGGGAGGTTACTGCCTGCAGTCAGTAGGATATTTCAACTTCTTTACATTCAATGCTTGACTTCAAGGTTGCTCTGGGCATCAGTATCTCAGCCAGCAACGAAAACAAGCATATGAGGAACCTTGTATGGACTAGGCCAGTAAGTGACACATATCACTTTTGCTTACATCTCATTGGCTTTATATCATTCAAATGGCTACAGCAGACTTTGAGGGAAGCAGAAAACAATATGCAACCCAATGTGCAGAATCTCTGTTTGATGCATAGTCCTCACTCTTAGGTCAGGGTTTGATGGCTACTTCTGGTCTCAATATTTCTAAACTGAAAAGACAAGCCTTCTATAACTTTAAACTCAATATACAGCAGTGGACTGGGGAAAAGATATCCATGCAGAAATAAACAGGAAAGGTGAGGAAGGGAAAACCCTGAAATTGTAAAGATGAGGAAAAGAATGATAGTATTTTGTAGGACAGGTGTTATAAAGAATCTTACCCTGGCAATGAAGGAAATTATTTGATTAGAGCATGAATATTGTCTCAAAGAGAAACGTTAATGTTCTCAGTGGCTCCAACATTGTCCTCTGAGTAGTTATTTCTTGTTTATTAGTCCTCATGGCCACATCAGTGGTGAGTGATGAGAATGTAATTTGCTTAGGGGATAGTACAGCTTTTACACCCTGGTTCCTGCAGGTCCAAACTTGGAAGCCCAAGGTTTATTTACACCTTAAACAATTAAAGACATTTTTGGGGGTCAGACTTCTTGTTTCTTTGGCAATATAATATACCTTAAAACTCATGATAGATAATAATCTATTTCCTAGTAGTTTCAGGTACTGGTAACTCACCCAGACTTGTCTCCTGAACATACTTTTCAAGCCTGCTTTATTTTTAATGTTTGTTGCCCCTATTACTTTCTTGCTCTCACTACTTAATGGCAACCACAAGTAGATCATGTAGACAGAAATAGTCTTAAGTGAGAAGACAAACCCTGTATCTGATATTTACCACAGACCTAAATGGGATTTAAGAAGCCTTAATAGAACTTTGTTGCTCAAAGCCTTTTTCAACCTTATCTTCTACTTTTTAGGGTCCATCATTAGTTGTTTTTGCCAGGCTTTTGAGAGACTTGTTCTTCGCTTTGCCAATGTGTCATTATTTTCTTGAGCTCATCTGTATATCATATTACCATGCCAAAAAGCAGCAAAGCTATTTACACTCACTAATAGTTTTCTTTTTCCAATTATTTTTCCTAGAGCTGTTGGTAACAAGGACTGACTTTTATGTTTTTCCAGTTGGAAATTTTGTAATATATTTTGAATATATTTTGTCATTGTATAAGATGGGTCTTCAGATTTCTAACCTGTAATATTTTTTCTCTTACTGGCTGCTTCCTTTTTTTTTTTTTGAGACGGAGTGGCTCTGTCGCCCAGGCTGGAGAGCAATGGCACGATCTCGGCTCACTGAAAGCTCCGCCTCCCGGGTTCACGCCATTCTCTTGCCTCAGCCTCCCGAGTAGCTGCGACTACAGGCGCCCACCACCACGCCCGGCTAATTTTTTTGTATTTTTAGTAGAGACGGGGTTTCACCGTGTTAGCCAGGATGGTCTCGATCTCCTGACCTCGTGATCCGCCCGCCTCGGCCTCCCAGAGTGCTGGGATTACAGGCGTCAGCCACCGTGCCCGGCGCTGCTTCTTAATCATTAAGACAAGACCACATAGTTTGCATTATTTTTACATCAGCATTTTACTTTACCTCTTAAAAATAACCTGAAATGTAATGCCTACGTAAAATAGAAGTGTAATTCTTGCTGAGTGACTCACAACAGTTGCAGGGCATGGTGGTGGGGGAATATTTTTCTACTAGACATTATACAAAGAGTCTGAGGCTAATGATGTCACTGCCATCTTAAAGATGTGGTTTTCAGGGTCATACTAATCAACACCATTTCAATAGGATGCAAAGGTTAAGAGTGGAAGGGTACTCCTGGAGGATTTTCTGGGACATACATGAAAGTGATCCATAATTCCACTCACATTCTAGATAGAATAGCATGAAGTCACATGGTCACACTTACCTTTAAGAAAAACTTGGATATAGCCCATTTGCGTATAAAGAAGAGAGAGCTAGTGGTTTCTGTAACACTGATTTTATAAAGTAAAAATTGGAATTACAGTAATTGCCTGGGTGAGGTAGCTCACACCTGTAATCCCAACATTTTGGGAGGCCAAAGCAGGAGGATCGCTTGGGCCCAGGAGTCTGAGACCAGACTGGGCAACATGACAGAACCCCATCTCTACAAAAAAATACAAAAATTATCTGGGCATGGTGGTGTATTGCCTGTATTTCCAGCTACTCTGGTAGCTAAGGTGGGAGGGTCAGCTGAGCCTGGGGGGTTGAGGCTGCAGTCAGCCATGATCACAACACTATACTCCAGCCTGGATGACAGAGTACGACTCTGTCAAAAAACAAACAAACAAACAAACAAACAGAATCGAAGAACTGTAGTAATTAATTGAAAATTTAAAAAATGTTACTAGGGTTAGACCGGGCATGGTGGCTCACGCCTGTAATCACAGCACTTTGGGAGGCCAAGGCAGGCGGATCACCTGAGGTCAGGAGTTCGAGACCAGCCTGACCGACATGGTGAAACCCCATCTCTACTAAAAACACAAAAAAAATTAGCCGGGTATTGTGGTGCGTGCCTGTAATCCCAGCTACTCTGGAGGCTGAGGCAGAAGAATTACTTGAACCTGGGAGGCGGAGGTTGCAGTGAGCTGAGATCATGCCACTGCACTCCAGCCTGGGCGACAAGAGCAAAACTCCATCTCAAAAAAAAAAAAAAATGTTACTAGGGTTAGAAATAATGAATATTATGCATATGGCATTATTATATACTCAAGTAATATTGTGTTTAAAAATAATGTCACTATTATTACCTAGGATATTGACTGTATTTTATCACATCCAATTGAGGCTTTCATAAAGTCTCAAGTTAATGGATTCTTCACTGTGTAGTCATATATCATATGTAGATATCAAATGCTTAACTATTAAATTAAAATCTCATTTGTTCACTAAAAAGAAAAGAGGGAATTGGGTTATTAAATGACAGATCCACAATGGAAACATGACTATTTTCTTGGAAACAAGATAAAGCTTTATCCTTTCCTCATTTCATATACCAATAAATTTTAAATGAACCAAATACTTGAAGTACAAATGAAATGTAAAAGTTTTATAGGAAATATGAGCAAATATTTTGTAATTTATAATTGTAGAAGCTCTTCTCAAGCATGTGTGGTATTTGTACTAGACAAATATATAAAACTGTTATATTAAAGAGATAATGAATATTATCCAGTTGGCTAAAC
Organism: Pongo pygmaeus; assembly: GCF_028885625.2. Taxonomy (NCBI): domain Eukaryota; kingdom Metazoa; phylum Chordata; class Mammalia; order Primates; family Hominidae; genus Pongo; species Pongo pygmaeus. The sequence goes on along the minus strand of NC_072373.2, from coordinate 157,636,409 downwards.
ATACAAAAAAAGAAATACATAAAAATGAACGAATGAACAGAGCTTCAGAACCCTGTGGGATAGCCTCAAGTATACCAACAAAAATATACACATACATAATGGGAGACTTAAAAGGAGAGAAGAAAGGCAAAGGGGAAGAATAAGTATTTAGAGAAACAATGGACAAAATTTGATGAGAAAACTTAACCTTTACATTCAAGAAGCTCAAGAAATTCCAAGAAGTATAAACTTAAAGAGACATATACCCACATACATCACAATCAAACTATCGAAAGCCAAAAACAAAATCAAAAATCTTAAAGGCAGCAAGAGAAATGTCACTTGTCCCTTAATAAATGTCTTTAACAAGACTAACAATACTTTTTCTCATCAGAAGCAATGGAGACAAGAAGCTCGTAGAATGGCATATTCAAAGTGCTGAAAAATTAAAGACTGCTAACCAAGAATTATGTATCCCATAAAACTATTCTTCAAAAAAAGTGAAAATTAAGACTTTTCTGAGATAAAACAGAGAATTCAACACTAGCAAACTTAAACTAAAATATATACAAAAAGGAATCCTTTAGACTGGAATGATGTGATATTAGATGATAACCCAAATCCACACACAGGAATAAAGAGCTCTAGTAAAAGTAAATATATAGATATGTATAAAAGACAAAATAAATGAACTTTAGTTGTAATTCTATTCTTCTTCTATATGGTTAAAGACAACTGCATAAAAATGATTATGAAACTGTTGATTATTATGTATACTGTCTAATCTGTATGACAAAAATCACCCAAAAAGGGTGAGTAAATAGAGCTATATTGAAGTAAACTTTTGTAATCTGTTGAAATTAATATGGTGTAAATATGAAGTAGATTGTTTGCATTTAATGTGTTTATTTAATCCCTAGAGTAACAACTAACAAAACATTTATTAAAAAATGAAATAACAGAAAAATTAAAGTGGTAACTAGAAAATATTTATTTAACACCAAAGTAGTCTTCACTGGAGAAATAGAGGAGCAAAAACAATATAAGATATATAAAAATGTCAAATATCAGAGACAACTCCACAATATCAGTAATTATATTAAAAATAAAGGGAGTACACAGTCCAATAAAATGGGAAAGATTAACAGAATGGATTCAAAAAATCGTAATCAAACTGTATGCTGTCTGAAAGACACACTCTACATTGAAATATACAAACAGACTAAAAGTAAAATCATATAATAAGATACTCTGCGAATAATAACTAAATGAGAGCTGGAGTGGTTATATCAGACAAAATAAAATTTCAGGCAAACTATTACTTTAAACAATGAATGGCATTTTATAATAACAAATATAAATATATATTCACCTAGCAAAAGAGACCCAAAATACATGAAGCAAATATAGACAGAATAGAGGGGAGACATATACAAATTAACAATGACAATTGGAGATTTCGATACTTCATGTTCAATAATGGCTAAGACAACTAGGCAGGCAAAAGATTAACAAACAAATATAAGACTTGAAAAATATTATATATCCATGCCATCTAACAGATAATTATAAAACACTAAACCTAGGCACAGCATAATATACATTCTTCTTGAATGCACATGGAACATTCTCCAAGATAGACTTGTGTTAGGTTATACACAACAAATCACAATAACTGTAAGAAGGTTTAAATAATATGAAAAATGTTCTCTGACTACAACTGAATAAACTTAGAAATCAACATAATTAAGATAATTGGGGATATTCACAAATATGTAAAAATTTCACAGTACATGTTTCACTGAGCAATATGTTAAAGAAGAAATCACAAGGGACAGTACAGAATGCAATAAGATGAATGAAAGCAAAAAGACAACACTAGCACTATGGTATGTAGCAAAGACAGTGCTTAATAGAAAATTTAAACCTTTAAACACCTATATTGAAAAGGAAGAAATATCTCAATTCAATGATCTATTCTTCCACCTTAAGAAAACAGACACATAAACAAAATAAAAAAATCAAGTGTAAAGCAGATAATAATGAAGATTAGGTGAAAATAAATGAATTAAATAGTAGAAAAATAATTAAATGTTGATTTTTTCCTACAATATCAACAAAATTGACAAACCTTTAACTAGATTGACCAAGAAATAAGGAAAGAAAACCTATATTATTAATGTTAGGAGAGAAAGAGGGAACATCACTAAAAAAGTAAAAAGAAAAATAAGGAATAATATGATAATTCCATGCCAATAGATTGTATAACCTAGATGACATGGATAAGTTCCTAGAAAGACAAAAACTCCCAAAGATGTCTCAGAAAGAAACAGAAAATCTAAATAGACTTCTAACAAGTAAAGAAGTTGAATTAGTAATGATAACAATAATTTTAAAAATGTACTAGCTCCAGATTGCTTCACTAATGAACTATATCAAACATTTCAGGATAATTAATACCAATCCTTCACAAATTATTTTAGAAAGTAGAAGAGGAGCTAATACTTTCAAACTTGTTCTATGAATTTAAATCTATTCATTCATTTTCACCTATTGATACCAAAACTTGTCAAACGCATCACAAGAAAACCACAGATCAATATTTCTTATAAATATAGATACAAAATCCTCAGAAATGGCCCAGCAAAACTATCCCAGCAACATCTGTAAATAATCATATGACATAATAAAGTGGGATTTATCCCAGCAATGCAAAATTGGATTAACATGTGAAAATCAATCATTTAATATACCATATTAACAGCACAATGAACAAAAATCACATGATAATCTTAATAGCTGCAGAAAAATCATTAGAAAAAATCCAAGATCCTTTTATTTTAAAAGCACTCAACAAAGCAGGAATGGAGAGATGTATTCTCAACTTGATAGAGGCTATCAACACACACCCTACAGCTAACATCATACTTTGTGGTGAAAAACTAAATCCTTTTCCTCTAATATTAGAAAACAAGGATGTCTGCTTTTTCTACCTCCTTTTCAGTAGTGTATCTGAGGTTTGATCCATGTCATTTTGGCAAAAGGAAAGAAAAGACATCCAAACAAACAGGCAAGGAAAAATTAAAATTATCCATATTCACAGATGACATGATCTTGTAGATACAAAATCCTAAGGAACACGTGCATACACACACACACTACACGCATACATTCATGGATACACATACATACACACACACCAACTGGAATTTAAAAATGAGTTTAGCGAGGTTGCAGGACACAAAGTCAATATTTTTTAAAAATTGTATTCATATGTACTAGCAATGAATAATTCAAAAGTGAAATTAAGAAAACAGTTTCATTTACAATAATATCAAAAGGAATAAAATTCTCAGGAATAAATTTGACAAATTAAAAAGAGGAGTGAAGAATTAGTATACTGAAGCTACAAAATATCATTAAAAATTAAGAAAGACCTAAATATGTGGAAGAACATTTTATATACTTGGATCAGAAAACTTAATATTATTAAAATGCTGATACCAAGTTGATCCACAGATTAAGTATAATCCCTGTCTAAATCTAAGCTTCCTTTTTACAGAAATTGACAAAACGATCTTTAAATTCATGTGGAAATGCAAGAGGCTGGGCCCATAATTGCCAAAACTATCTTGAAGAACCAATTTAGGGGATTTGCGCTTTAAAACTCACTATAAGGCTATAGTAATCAAGACAGTGTCGTATTGCCATAAGAGTAGACACATAGAATAATACAGTTAGAATTGAGAGTCCATGAATAACACATTACACTTATGGCCAACTGATTTCAGCACAGGTGCTAAGAGAATTCAATGGGAAATTAATATCCTTTTCTTTTCTTTTATTTACTTATTTATTTATTTATTTATTTATTTATTTATTTATTTATTTATTTATTTTCTGAGAGACAGAGTCTCACTCTGTTGCCCAAGCTGGAGTACAGTGGTACTGTGTTGGCTCACTGCAACCTCCGTCTCCTGGGTTCAAGCAACTCTCCTGCCTCAGCCTCCCAAGTAGCTGGGATTACAGGCGCCCACCACCACACCTAGTTAATTTTTTTATATTTTTAGTAGCGACGGGGTTTCACCATGTTGGCCAGGCTGGTCTCGAACTCCTGACCTCAGGTGATCCACCTGCCTTGGCCACCCGAAGTGTTGGGATTATAGGCGTGAGCCACCGTGCCCGGCCCATTTAATGTCCTTTTCAACAAATAGTCCTGGGACAACTGTATATCTTCATGTAAATGAATGAATTAAACCCCCAATTTCAAATCATACACAAAATTTAACTCAAAATACACATAGATGTAAATGTAGGGGTTAAAATCTTAAGACTCAGCTGGGTGCGGTCATGTCTTCATGGTTCATCTATAGTATAGTACATATTAATACTTCACTCCTTTTTATGGATCAATAATATTCCATAGTATGAATATACCACTATCGCTTTTTGCATTTATCAGTTGAAGGACCTTTGAGTTGTTTCTGCTTTTCTTTTGTATTGGTTTCATTTTTGACTATTATAAATAATGCTGTTATAAATATATATTAATATCTTTTTATGTATATATGTGTTTTCAATTATCTTGTGTAAATAACTAGAAGTGAATTTGCTGGGTCATATAGTAACTTTATGTTAATATTGTGAAGAATTGCTAAACTGCTTTGCAAATTGCAAAGTGGCTGAAATATTTTGGATTTTCCACCAGCAATCTATGATGGTTCTAATTTCTCCACATCCTTGCCAACATTTGTTATTGTCCATCTTTTTTTATTATTGCCATCCTAGTGAGTATGAAATGGTTTCTAATTATGCTTTTTATTTGTTTTTCCCTAACAATTAATGTGTGAAGCATCTTTTCATATGTTATTGGCCATTTCTATAGCATTATTGGAAAATGTCTATTGAAAACTTTTCCCATTTAAAATTTTGTCTTTTCATTGTTGAGTTGCATACATTCATAATATATTATAGTTACAAGTTTATTATTAAATATATGATTTGCCAATGTCTCCTATAAAAATAAATCTTCCATTTATTTAGGTCTTTCTTAATTTCTTTTAGTGATGTTTTGTAGGTACCGTATACAAATCTTACACTTCTCTTGTTAATTTGTTAAATTTATCCCTGTGAGTTATCTTTTTGTTTCTTGAAGGGATCATTTGAAGCACAAGCTTTTGCTGTTTTAAAAAATGCAAAAAGAAATAGTGGTGTATGCAAAAGTGATAAATGCAAAAAGAAATAGTGGTATATTCATACTGTGGAATATTATTGACCCATAAAAAGGAGTGAAGTATTAATAAGTACTATAACATAGATGAACCATGAAGGCCATATATTGTATTTATTTGTATAAAATATGCAGAATAAAAAGCTCCATAGAGACAGAAATTAGATTCATCTTTGTCAGGGAATGAGAAGAGAATGAGTGGAGAATGACTGCTAATACCCACAGGGTTTCTTTTGAGGTGATGAAAATATTCTAAAATTAGACAATGGTGATGGTTGCACAAATCTATCCTAAAAAATCACTGGACCGTATACTTTAAAATAATGAATTTGTTGTGTTGTAAATTAAATCTCAATAGAGTTGATAAAAAGATCTTTATTATTTTTAAAAGTTTTAACAAAAGTATTCCTTTTTTTTGTTCTAAAATACACTTATCTGTCCAGTCTTCAATTTTTGGAGCCCCCAGTTTTTCCCTGTCCGTGAGCCTCATTGTGCTTCCCTCTTTTCTTATCAGGATTAAATATTGTTTGCCATTACGAGAGTGCTTCTCTTTCATATGTCCTCAACTCACCTGCTGTTATCTACTTTATGCAAACATTCTGGACTGGCAAAATTCCAACCTAAGTCTACACAAACTCTATCCCTGCCCTGATGAGCCTAAAATTCTGCATAAATAAATTATTAATGATGATATATTGTGATTTTTGTTTTGTTTTGTTTTTGTTTTTGTTTTGAGGCAAGGTCTCCTCCCTCTGTTGCCCAGGCTGGAATGCAGTGGAGGAATCATGGCTCTACTGCAGCCTTGACCTCCTGGCCCATGGGATCCACCCATCTCAGCCTGTAGAGTAGCTGGGACCACATGCCCGTACCACCACGCACAGCTAATTTCTTTTTAAATTTTTTGTAGAGATGGGGGAGTCTCACTAAGTCAGCTAGGATGGTCTTGAACTCTTGGGCTCAGGTGGTTTTCCCTTCCTCGGCCTCCCAAAGTGTCAGGATTATAGGCGTGAGCCACCACACACAGCCTATATTCTTGAAAAATGCTAAGAACAAATGTTAAGTGTTCTTAACACAAAAATGATAATTATGTGAGATAATGCATGTGTTAATTAGCTAGATTTAACCATCTTATAATGTATATATATTTCAAAACATCATGGTGTACATAATAAATACAATTCAGACAATTAAATAAATAGCTAAATAAATAAATAAATAAAAGTAAAAACAATTTACCAACACACACACACACACACACACACACACACCCCACAGCCATGCTTCCTGAGATAACTTCAAATTGATGACTGGAAACTGTAAATATTCTTCAGTGCTGCCCAGCAATCCTGCTAGTTTGCTAGTCAAACCTAATCTGAAGTCTCTGAAGCAGCTATTTTAATCTTTCCCTAGCTGTTTAGGACCCCTATATCCCCCTTTCTTCCTCAGGGTCTGATGAATAATACCCTTCTTCTTTACGAAAATAGAAGCAAGCAAAGACGTGCTTATATTTCTCCCACCACAAATTCTACAGACTTACATGCATCTGTAACCCCGTACTCCGCCTTCCCCAGTCACGGGGTGTGGGTGGTGGCATGTTCACACTCTTGTCTGTTCTGCATCCACCTCTTTTCCCTCACTCATGGGATTTTCTGCCACATTTTCACCTTAGCAATTTTTCTTCCCATTTGATTATTCCCAACCATTTACAAAAATGTCATGACATCTCATACTTTACACATTTTAAAACTCTCTCTGGATTTCATATCTTCCTCCAGTGTTAAGCCCTCTTACAGAAAAGTGACCTCAATAAGTTTCTATAATTATGTTGTTTAGTTCCTATTTACTCATTATTTGTTGCATTCACTTCAATCAGGTTTTGTTTTCTGACCAAGCCACTTCAGTAAAACAACCCTGTCAAGTTTTCCAGTGACTCCCCAAATGCTAAAGGTAATGAATAATTCTGAGTCATTATCTTTTGAGACTCATCAGTTAGATTAAACACACTTTGTTGCTATTTCTCTTTTTGCTCTTTCCTTCACTTGGCCTTCTGAGACTACTTTGCTGTTTCCCCCTCATCAGGAAGACGTTTAAAGATCTGAATGCCTCTGGGCTCAGTTTTTAAATCTTTTGTCTAACAATATAAACTCTTTAGGTGATATTATCCAACCTTATGACTTTAAATCACATCTTGAAGTTGATGGCTAACTTATTTTTATTTCTAGTCCTAACCACTTCACTTCACTGAGACATGAATTCTCCTGCCTACTCAACCTCTCAACTTGAAGCTCTTATAGGCATCTCAAATTTAACATATCCCAAATCAAACTTGATTTCTCTCTGTCCCCAAATCTGTTCTGTGTTTTCTGTCTCATTGTATATTTACTCTATTTAATTCTTTGTTCAGACCTAAGTCTTGCAGACCTTTATGACTCCTCTCTTTTTATCACACCCTATATCCAGGCCACCAGCAAATTTTCTCCACACTACTTAATATATTCCATTATATCAAGTATTATAACATAATAACCCTATTATATTTCTTATATGTCTAGCTTAATCTTTTATGTTTGTCGTTTACTTCTTGTAGGCATTTGAATTTTTATTCTTTTTAGAGTAATCTTTAAATTAAAAAAACTAAACAAAATCTGAATTTATATCAGATGAGTACTGATCTTACGTATGATGTTTCTTTGCAATTTTTTTCTTTAGTCATCTTTTCTTTTTTTTTTTCTTGTTTTTTAAAAAATATTTTATTAGAAAAATTATCTAACCAATTGATAAAAACACATTATATTATAATCTAGATATTTAGTAATATTATAACTTGTTTAGATAATTTTAAAATTTATTTTACTTTCTTTTTCATTTAACAAGACAATCCCTTTATTGCTAACATGAAATATACTAAATTGAACAGGTATTTCAGAAATTTGCAAATGCTGTTATGTGTATCATCTTCTTTAAAAAATTATTGTAAAGGATTGGAAGCCAGCACATAGAAGTTGATTTAATGAAAAAGCAATAGAGAAACTAATCATAATGAAAAATAATAGTTTTCTCTCATTTTTTCTAAATCAGATATGTTTATTCCTCTTAAGAACTAAATAAGGAAACTTCATATATATATGTGTATATATATATGGTTTTTTTTCTCTTTATATATATATTTAGAAATAAATAATGTGGTTATTTTTAGCTTCTAAAAAGGAAAAATAACTTTTCATTAAGGGAGAGATTTATATATGTATAATATGTTATTTATACTTATATGATTGATGATATTATCTAATATTATGTATGTTACTGTAGAGTTGTTATTTACGTTTACTTAGAATAAAGCAAAATCAAAATTTGGAACATTTCTAGAAAAATGCAAAGCTATAAAAATATTTATCTAATTCATTTATGATCTAAAGTAGAATTTAAAACATGTTAGTGTGTGGACAATAACTAATATTTTGGTATTCCATTCCTTTCACATTCATTTTTCATGCTTCAGTAAAGTGAAATTTTCTAATCAGAGTAAAGGGACATGGTGAAAGTGTAGGTAATATATTTGAATGAAGGTTTTTAATGAATGTGGTATTTATTAAGACACAATCCGTTAAAGATGACTTGCATAGTTGTCTCACATTGTTTCATTGATTTTTATTTCATGCATGATTCAGGTGAGAATTATTCCTTACAAGAAGTACTCTCATTTATAATCTTTAATTTAATAATGCAAACTTTTTTGTTTATTTACATGATTTGGAATATTTTACATACATAAGCTTTGTGTGTCCAAGTGTATATATTATAACTCTGAAATGAGAAGTGAAAATTAACATAATGGTAGACATTTAAGGGTTTCAGTATGTAAACACCATTATTTTTTCTAGTAACTTACTCTTTGTTTGTTCAAAATTTATTTAAGTAGAAAATAGAAACAAAAAATAATATATATTTTTTTAATTAAAGATTGGAAGACCTGAACATCAACATCAAGTATGTCATAGTGATGACGATACAAGGATTTTGAATGGAATACAAGACTACTTCCCCTTGCCATACTATTGAAGAATCCCTTGACAGGCTTTACAAAGTGTGTATCTCCATATTAGCAGAATTATTTAAAACATAACATGCATGCACTGACACAAAACTCCTACACTAGTAAAAAGTTACCCACACATAAAAAATAAACTAGAGAATTAAGGCAGTTGTCTGGGTAATGAAATAACAATCTTAATTGTCTAAAGTATTGTCCCAGTGTTCCACTTTACTTTGGTGTGAGTCTCAAATAAGCCTCAGAAGGAAAACCTGTCAATGAGTTTGCAATTTTTCCTAAGGTCAGATTGACAATCCTACCTTATCAGGTAAATCACAGTACACAAAGCATTTGCCTTTTAGAACTGTGGAATACCTAGCCAATTCTGTGCAAATATGGATTATTTATTAATGAAAATGACATATACTCTCCCACAGTAGTTTGAAAAGGAATAGTTGCATGCAAACATTGCTTTTTAATTATCTAGTATTTTTCTCTCCCCTTTCTAGGCTATGAATTAGTGTTCTTATGTATGTATTTATACTCATTTCCTTGAATAGTTTGAATATAGACTAACTTTAAGAATTGCATTTTTAAAGATGAATATATGAGTAAATGAAAAAATATATACATTAAAAAACAGGCAACAAGGCATTGATACCACCAGGTTTCATTGACACTAACCAAATTATATTCCTGAGCCTCTCTTGATAAACTGTAAGAAAAAGGATTAATATCTCTCTTATTTTGAAAGCAGGTCATACTGACCATTTTAGATCATGGAAACTTACACTGTGTTGAAATACTTAGAAATCATAAATAATAGTAAAAATAAAAAAAGATAATTAGGAAGCTGATGTGCATCATTTATATTATTTATCAGCTAAGAAGAAGACCATCCTTCCTGCTACTGTTTATTTGGATTGATTTTTAGTTTGCTAACCACACCAGTCATATTTTAATATATACGTGGATACTTAAATATCATTCTGCAACAATGAATCTGGAGAAGAAATGATAACAACAGAAGGTTAATTGATCAATTTACTTATCTCAAACCTACCTGTTTAGCAATGTTTCTAATGAGCTGGCAGCTCTTTTATAATAAGACATACCAAGAAAACCTAACCCTTAAACTGATTTTAGAACTCTGAATTTTTCTTGACCTAACATTCATAACACTGACAAAAGAAACTACAAACAAAGGTATAAACAGCTTCATAATTCTAATTTTGAGTAAAACATCATGTAATTGTTTTTAAATTACAAAAATAGTAGACATTCATTGTAGAAAATTCTAAACATTGAAAACAAGCAAAGAAGTAAGCATCATCCAGTATCCACAGATAAATAAGCACTGTTAATGTTAAAATTATACACGCACAAAAGCAAATACACATTTTAAATAAAATTGGTATCATACTACATGATAAAAATACCTATGTATAGCTTTATTTCTTGAAAGTATATATAATTTGCTTCAAGCTGAGATGGAGTAAAAGGACTGGTTTTACCATCTCATTTTAAATAATTAAAAAAAAGACAGACAAAATGTGGGAAACAATGGCACTCAACATGTTGGTTACCAGCCAAGTAAGTATAGTAGTCTCTGAGACACATGAAAAAACAGACAAAGCCACAACATTGACAAAACTTCATGCCTGGAGAGAAGCTTTGCAGCTGCAATGAAGAGAAAAGTAACCCAGTAGGAACCAAGTAATCTCCTTGAGTTGAGGAAATGGATTTGAACTTCACAGAAGCCAAAGCTGTCAGAATTTCAGGGCCAGAGTACCAGAGAGGAGAGAGCTGCATAGAATAATACTCTAGAGATCTGTTAAGGATTCCCCTTGAATATTCAGTTGAGTACCAACCAATTGATGCATGTGAAGAAACTATCAAGGCTAAGGAAATAATCACTTGAAAGTATTAGAGGAAATTGTGTCTTCAGTACACACAGGGCTGGAATCGTGCCTGTTCCCATCAAAGAAACTTGGAAACCCTCACAGTTCATGGGGAGTTGGTTTAAAGAGCCTCAGAAGTTGGCAAAAATATATAAAATGAAATAACTCTATGTTATTTTGTCTCACAAAAAAAGAAAAAATAAAAGTGTAAAAGCAAGAGGCAGGGAATTTATAGAACAAAAACCCACATGGAAATTTCAGAGATAAAATCTTTAATGTCTGATATGAAAACCACAGTAAAGGGCATTATCAAAATGTATTCAACAGTGCAGAAGAAAAGATTTGTGTACTTAAAGACGTAACAATAGAAATGATTGAAACAATACAGAGAAAAAAGACTGCAAAAAGTTAACAGGTAATCAGTGAACTGGGAAGCAATTCCAACAGACTTAATAAATGTGCAATCAGAGGCTGTAAGTGAACAATTAAATTCTAAGCTCCCAAAAAAATGAATGGACCACACCCTCTTGGCCAAGGGGTTCCCAAAGAAAACCGGAAAAACTAGTTCAGGCTATGACAAGAAGGGAGGTCAGATATGCCTTATTATAACCTCTTCCCTTTGGAATTTAGGCACAACTGACCAGCATTAACATTAATAGAGAGATCATAAGACTTTCGGTAGAAATAGAATACCAAATTCCAACTTGACTCTGGTATAGCATGACATGACAGATAATAAACCCTAAAGAAATCAAAGTATTAGATCCCAAAATATATTTCCTTGACATGTATATGAATGGCTCTGCAAAGTCTTCTCTTGTGGGGAAATTTACATTCTGTAGAGAATCCCTTTCCCTTCCCAGGTCTTTTCCTAATCTATTTAGCTAAGGGTCTGTCACCTTTTAAGATCTGGTAAGAGACATTTGTTTTCTATTTTCTCTGAATCCTGTTCTTACTAAGAGGGTTGATCTACATAACAAGAACCTTGAATTATACAACCCTCTTTATCTTAACTCAAGCATTTCTTTATGCTGATTTCAACCTTCAGGCATAGATTAATTTTTTTCAACCAATTGCCAATCAGAAAATCTTTGAATCCACCAATGACCTGGAAGCCCTCCACCCCAACTTTGAGATGTCCCACCTTTTTTGGCTGAACTGATGTATACCTTACATCTGTTGATATATGTCTTTGCCCATAACTTCTGTCTCCCTAAAAGGTGTAAAAGCAGGCTATAATCCAGCTACTTTAGGCACATGCTCTCAGGACCTCCTCAGGTTGTGTCAGAGGCCAAGATCACTCAAATATGAGGCTCAAAATAAACCTCTTCAAATATTTTACAGAGTTTGGCTTTTTTCACCAACAAGTCCTCAAAGAATAGGAAAAAGAAGAGAAATTGAAAATATTTGAAGAAATAATAATTGAAGACATTACAATTTGGAAGGAAACCATAAACTCACAGACCCAAGAAATTAAGTAAGTAAATCAATAAATAAATCTAAATCATAGAAACACACACACAAAAAAAAACTACAAAAGACATTATAATTACATTGCTTAAAACTAGTTATAAAGAAGTCAGGGAAAAGGCACATTATGTATGCAGAAACAAAGATAAGGATAAGATCACTTTTCTCCTTGGGGAACAATACAAGTGAGAAGACAGTGAAATAACATCTTTAAAATACTGAAAGAAAAAAAGATCTGGCAACTTAGAATACTAAATCAGGTAAAAAGCATCACCTCAAAAATAAAGGAGAAATATAATTTTTTCAGACACACAGTAGCTGAAACTCACTACCCAAAGTCATGCAATACAAGAAATGTTAATGAAAGTTTCTCAAGCAGAATCACAGCAATACGAAATGGAAACCTGCTTCTACACAGAAGAATAAAGAGCTCATGAAATGATAATGCCATTTGTAAATATAAAGGTTATTCTTCTTATGACTTAATGAGTTTAAAAGATAATGTTGAACATAAAAATAATAACAATACCTCAAGAAGTTTATAATATGGATGGAAGTAAAATGTATGACAACAGTAGCACTAAATCCAGCAGGGAAGAAATTAAAGTATACTGTTCTAAGGCTTTCACACAATATGTAACATAGTTTAATATCATTAAGATATACATTGATGAATTTAAAAATTATAATGCTAACCTTAAAGCAATCTCAAAAGAATAAAAAACAAAACAAAAACACAATAGCTAATAAGCCAACTAAGCTATAATGGATTCATAAAATAATCACTAACACAAAAGTAGGCAGAAAAATATCAAAAAAGGAACAAGAACAGAAGAAATCAAAAACAGATGACAAAATAGATTTAGCTCAAACATATTAATAATCAGATTAAATATAAATGATCTAAACACCTCAGCTTTTCTGTCAATGAATAAAAGACACATGTCAAATTTTCCAAACACATCTAAGTTTTTGTTCATTTATTTTACTATTAATAAAATTTCCTTTATTTTTGCATTATTTGTTATCTAGTCCATCATCATTCATAATTAATAAAGTACCACTGTTGATTGAATTATTTATTTCATTTTCCTTTCACATAAATATATAGTAATACAGACTTTTTGTTGTACATTCTCTGAATTTTAACATGGGCATAGATTTGTGTAATGTACCATCATTATCAGGATACAGAATAATTTCTTCATCTTAAAACACTCCCTTAGGCTATTGACTTTTAATTACAACTTATCACAACCATTAGCCCCTAATAACTATTCATAAATTCTCATTTTATATAGTGATTATTTAGGGAAAAAACATACATCAAGGAAGTATTTATTTATTTATAATATGACCTATTGCAACATATTTGTTGTTTGGAATAGACTAGTAGCAGGAGTAAAATTGATGATACATGGGGGGGGAAGAGAAAGAAAGATGATACATGAAAGAGATGCAGAAGGGAAGAGGGACAACCGCCGAGATGGATTGAATCTAGTGAGAAAGTAGAGGAGTACACTTTAGTAGACATGTACCTGGAAAATTCATCCACAGTAGTAGAAAGAAAGACAATATATTAATACAGTTATGTAGTGTCAATGTCAGTAAAGGACTATAATGAAATGACCTCACTATAGTCACTTTCTAAAAGAAAGAAAGTAGCACAATCTCCTACACTCAAATATCACTCCTATTTCTCAGCATTTGTTAAAAATATAAAATTTTAGATGCATATTTTTGTTACATTTAATTTATTATATATTTAGCTATCATTATTCTTTTATTTATTTATCTACTATAAGTCTAGATTTCACTGTTTTTACTGTTCAACACTTGATAATTTTTATAATGTATCTGTTTGTAAATTTGTTTTAGGATTATTTCTCTCCTGTCTCTATTATCCAGGGTATCAGCAAGCCTGTTTATAACATTGATGTATACTTACGAAATCTTGCCCAATAAATACCTGGTTTTTGCATGGATGAATAAATGACTTAGTATTAGACAACTGGATTACAAAGACATTAGTTTTGATTAATTTCTTAGTGGGCTGTAGTATGTTCTTTGCAATTGCTTTTCAAGCAGCATAATTTAGCAGCTTAGTGTCTGATTTCTTGCAGGTCTGAGACAATTTTGTCTTCTCAAATTATAAACAGCTTGCCTGTGTTTATATAAATAATCTATTTTTAGATGATAATAATGGTACAGGTCTAATCTAAGTTATCTATTAGTATTAATCTTTCTATTTCCTAGCTCTCTTGGCTGTTTAACACCCACCAAATGAAGTGCAATAATAATTACAATCCTCTTTACAATCCGAGTTCTTCTGTCTGCCTACGTATAGCAATTTACCTCTGAGGAGTATAGTGTATCCCTTGCCTATCTTTCTTCTTCTTCTTTTTTTTTTCTTTCTGGGACCTATAGTTATTAAGTAGTAGGAGGAGGATAGAAGAAGTATACTGGCAATTTCAAAAAGTATAATCTCTTATCTGTGCAAGAGAGTTTTCTGTTAGGTATAAGTCCTGGATCTCTAATCTGACATTACGGGCAGACTTAGGGGGTTATGTGCCATATTATTCTACTCATTCAAGTGGCTGAAGTCTCTCTATTTATGGAGATACAGTTTGGGTAGGCCACTGATGGTTTTTGTCCCAACAATTTCATTGTCTTTTTTGTCATTGGAAATTTCAATTGTGTTATTGTTAGTTTGGGTTCAACTTTCTTCCCCTCCAATATCTTCTTAGCTGTATTTGTGTGGATATTCAGAGAGGATGCAAAAGGACTTCTGATTATAGTTTTTGAGTAAGAAGAAATAAAGTGGTTGAGCTAACTTTAAATTACAAATATTGTAAAAGATTAGAATATAAACTTTAAAAATGTGAATTCAAGTTATAACACATGATGAAAGAAAAATGAAGGAACTTTATTAATTCTTTAACAGGGAACCAATACTTAGAGGTTTATTTCAGTAACAGAGAGCAGTATTTATTGGAATGGAAAAAAAATATGTCACAAAAAACAGTGTCCTGTTTTATGAGTCAATATTTATTGATTAAGATTTATCTATAAGCCATATATCTTTACCCAATGAAATTATACAACACAGCCTAATTTATTTTATATTTTAGTTCCAAAATCCAGAGATAGAAATTCTTATTTAAGTAATTCCTTTAGTCATCAGAGGTGGTATAGAATCCTGCTTCACTGACTCCTCACCAATAGATTAAAATTTGCTCTGACTAAGCACTGTATTGATGGTTTATACTAGCATCTCATTTGGCCTGCCCTGGGCTTTAGGTCTCTCCTTATCAATATTGTTCCCACAGGTTGAGGAGGTCAGTGCAGAATGTTTCAGAGAAGTGTTTCCTAGCAACAAAACACAGGGACATGGACAGAATGTTTTAAGGGGCTAATATTATAAACTTGTCATTCAATGATGAAACAATATAAGGCCAATGGTAAAGAGTTATTGTGAATCAATAATCAAGCTAACAATAGGATCTAACAATAGGAGATAATAGAATATTTCAAAATTAAGCATTTTTGGTCAGAAATAATAGGAAGAAAATAATTAAGAAATAATATTTACTTATAGTGATAACACATCATTGAAATAAGAATGCCTTCAATATAGTAGGGCATGTAAAAGTCTACTTAAGGTGAGAGGTTAGGACCGGAGATGAAGGCTGGAAACACACACACAGAGTTGATTCTCATTATTGAAGGTAGTTATGTTTTGCATAATTGCCACAAATTTTAAGCTGAAACACAGATTAAAAGAATAATAAAAAAAAAAGTTGGGCACAGTGGCTCACACCTGTAATCCTAGCACTTTGGAAGGCTGCTGTCAGAAGATCACTTAAGGCCAGGAGTTAAAGAGTAGCCTGGGCAGCATAGTGAGACCTCATTTCTACAAAAATAAAAATAAAATAAAATATTAGCTGAATGTAGTGGCATGTGACTGTAGTCCTAGCTACTGAAAACACTGAGGTGGTAGGATCACTTGAGCCCACAAGTTTGAGGCTGTAGTGAGCAGTCATCATGGCACTGCACTCCATCCTGGGCTACAGAGCAAAATCCTGTTTCAAAAAAAAAAATCATAAAAAAGAAAAGGGGCATATGGAAGAGACACTGAAAGATTCTAAATATGTGTAATTGAAGGACCAGATTTAAAGATGAGAAGGAACAAACTGACATCTGAAAATTGTTAGATAAAATCCAAAAGTGGTTGAAAGACATTAATCCACTATTAAAGTTCAATAAAACACAAGCAGGATAAATACAAGGTAAATTATAGACAGATATGTTTTTGTACCTCTTAGCCAAACTGCTGAAGCCCAACTACAAAAATAACATCCCAAAAGTAGCCGGAGAAAAAAGAATACATTCTATTTCTGTAACAGCAAAACACTAATAGCTAACATTTCAATGGAAACTATGAAAGGCACTAAACAATGGGGTGGTATCCTTAAAATGATGAGGAAAAGGGATAACTACCAAAAATACAAGTCTGTATATAAAAAAGAATTTAAAAAGCAGATTAAATTACATTCGGAAAAACATAATGTGAAGTTCTTGCTTAACACACCTGAATTGAAGAAATATTAAAGTACAATAACATAATAATTCCTCAAGGAAACATAAACTTTAAATAAACCTGAAGAATAAAGGAGTGGATTAAAATGCAGGCAATATAAATGCATATTGGCTGCACTGAGTTATAATAATAATTTCTTATGGAGTTTAAATATGTAAAAGGAAGATTTTAAAATTTATGTCAAATATAAAGCAAAGAGCAGAGGGAAAATTAAATTCAGGTTTAATCATTTTTGAAAACTGACAAATACTAATTTTACTAAGTTGCAATACATCACAGATTCAAGTTGTTATCTCTCCTGTAACTATTAAAAGTGATAGAATGCATAAATAATATATTAGAAAGAGGAAAAAATGAAGCAAAATATTTGAAAAATATAAAAGTATGTAACAAATGAAAGAATAAGGTTTTAGAACAGGTTTTTCAGTTAAAAATAACAAAACTGTAGACATAAACCAACCACTGTGTGTAATTACAATGAATGTAAATGAATTAATCTTCCAAATATAAAATAAGTAGAAAAAAATGTAAAACAACACACAGGTGACAATTTACAGTGAATATTAGAAAATATTTTAAACTGAATGATAATCAGATAATACGACATCAGACTTGTTGGTTGTAGCTAAAACAGTGCTTTGAGGAAAATGTTTTGCTTTAATTGTATACATTAGAAGATAAACATAGAGGAAACTGTTTGAAGTCATTGGACAAAGGAGGTAGTGAGTGAAATTGTGGCTACCAGATACTGGGAAGAGAATGAGGGAGGGAGGATAAGAGAGGTTTATTAATGAGTACAAAAATCCAGTTAGATAGAAGGAATACATTTTAGTGTTGAACAGCACAGTAGGGCAAGCATAATTAACATGAATTTACAGTATATTTCAAAATAGCTACAAGAGGTTTGGAATGTTCCCAACACAAAGAAATGATCAATGTTTGAGATGATAGATATACCACTTACCCTGATTTGATCATTATACATTGCATGCATGTATCAAAGCATCACATGTATTCTATGTACAACTATTATGTTGTTGTTGCCAATAATATATGTCCATAAAATAAGAAAAATAAGTGCCAACTAATCCAAACAATATATAAGTACTCAAATAATAAATATAAAAGCAGACATCAAGTAAAGAGAAAATATGCTTTTGAATATATCTAAGTTGGTTACTTGCTAAGAAAAAAATAAAAAGGGATAAAAAAGCATAGATTACATTATATGGAATTGAGAAGATAATCCAATGATTACTGAATTACGTAAGTTACATATAACAAATCTGTATTAATAAACTTGACATTTTGGATAAAAATAATGCATCTTTTGAAAAGTTTGATTTACCAAAGCAGACACAAAAAGTAATAGAAAGTTGAATATTTTCAAGTCTTTGTTTATTATTGGTATTAAGCACCCATAAGTACCTATTTACAGAGAAAATTCATATTGGTTTACACAAGAAATCTTACAAATACTTTAGAAAAAATTATATAAATATTATACATATTTTTCCAAAAAGATGTGAAGTAGAAACACTTCTTAATCTTTTAAATATAAACAGCAAAACCTTGATATCAAATATCTACAGGCATTATAAGAGAGAAAAATTAGAAACAATTCTCTCCCTTAAAATTCAAAACTCCTATATAAAATATTAGCAAATCAAAGTAAAAATATATAAAATAAAATACATCAAAACTCATTGTTATTTATTCCAGGAATGCTAATGTAGTTTAACATTTGAAAATAAATCAATGCTATTCACAACAAAAGTAGATTAAAAGAGAAAAAAACATCATCTAAACAAATGTGAATAAATTATTTAATAAAATTCAATATTCATTCAGAGAAAACATTTTTCCACCTGGAAATAGAAACTTTCTAATTATTAAAATGGAGTATTTTAAAAAAATAGATAGGGCAAGTACAATATAAAATAGTAAGTATTTGAAACACTTCCTCCTGATGTTAATGAAATATTAATGCTGTGGTAGGCTGAGAAATGTACCCTCAAATCTATTCACATCTTAACCCCTGAGGCCTGTGAATATTACATTACGTGACAAAGACTTTGCACATATGATTAAGTTAAAGATCTTTGGATAAGAAGTTAATATAGATTATCCAAATAAGCCCTTAGTGAAATTGTAAATTCTTAATAAGAGAGGCAGAAGGAGATTTCACAGAGAAGAGGAGAAAGCGATATGACTACAAGGCAGAGACTGGTATTATGCTGCCATAAGTCAAGGAATACAGGACGCCACCAGAACCTAGAAAAATCAAGGAACAATATTTCTCTTAGAGCCTCAGGAAGAGGTGGCAGCCCTGGTAAAACCTTGATTCCAGCAAAATAAAAATGATTGTATATGCCTGACCTTCAGAACGTATAAAAGAATAAATTTCTGCTGTCTTAAACTAATTTGTTTTTGGCTGAAGCAATTTACATGACCAGCCCCAGAGTCAATGGGGATACAAGGAGGCATGAACAAATTGGTAAAATGACTGTAATCAATCCACTACAAAAGGATTATGTATTCAGTCCAATTTATAACTTGCCTTTGCATTTCGATTTATTTTAAAGAAATACATAATTTAAAATAAGTTAGTGTATTTGGGGCATAATATTCAAAAAAGATAATTTAAAAGTACATAAGCTTTGTGTGGCATATGGTTTCTGCCACAACAATTCAACTCTGTTGTTGTAGTGCAAAAGCTGCTATAGACAATATGTAAATGAGTGTGGGTGTGTTCCAATAAAACTTTATTTATGTATATAACATGTCCAGAACAGACAAATCTACAAAGACTGAAAATAGATTATTGACTGTGTAGAGCTTGAGCAGCTGGTGGTTGAGGGGTGATGGCTTAAGGGCATGAGGTTTCTTTGGGGGGTAATGAAAATGTTCTAAAATTGATTGTGGTGAGAGTTGTACAGCCCTGTGAATATATTAAAAGCCACACATTATAACCACAAAAAAGTACATTTACCAAATATAGACTTATTGGAGATTAATTCGTTCATTGGTGAATTATTAGTTTTAAATTAAATGTTTACATTTAAAAATATATAGATAAAAGTCCATAGTGCGTTAGTGGCCCAAACTCTTTTGTGTGCCTATCCCAAATGACTAAATGTGGCCAGAATGAACATTGGACACACGCTTTATTTCTGAAGCTAGAAATAGAGTCCTACTCTGGGCACTTAGAGAGACAGAATGGGGAAGAAATATTTTATCAGAGAATATTTAAGATGATATGTAGAAACATAGAGTGAGTAGATGCTGGGTAGCAAAATCAACAGATAGCTATTAAAAAGTGATTTATAAATAGAATAGAAGATTGAGGATAGAGCTTTAAAGCTACTTGCAGTTGGGAGGATGATGGCAGTAAAAAGACAAGAAGAAACAGAGAAATGCTCTTCCTTCCTATATTGTTATCTTACCTGAGATTTTGCACCACGATGTCTTTTTGGAAATAGGGGATGTACTAATGTTATTGCCGTAGATGCTAATTCTAATAACTTTTTATATATGCCAGTTATCATTTCCTTTTAATTGTGCTCTGCTCTTTATTTTTAACTTTTAAAATCTGTTTTCCATTTTATTTCTGACATATGTTTGATATTTTATTTACTATTTGGGGACAAACCGATTCACTGAGATTTTAAAAATCCCAGTAATAAGTCACATTTAAAAAAAAGATTAAAAGTTTGTTCATGAAATTTTGTGTTGTACTGGAGTTTTCTCAATTATTAATAGCAAGAAAATTACATTTATGGACAATGATATTCTGTAGCATGAAAGCAAAACTTTCCCAATGGTAATTACTTTTATATTCTATTTCCATTTCCCAGTATCTCATGGACCTAGTCACATGAAACTGGGTAAAATTTGTTCATGTAGAAATGAATAAATGTAATCTGTCCTAATTACAATAATTTGTAAACAAGGAGAGGAATGCAAAAGGATAATTTCAATGTTTTTGAAATTGGTAAGTAAATATGTTGAATCCATAGGTTGAAAATTCTTATTTGTCTAGGTTTATTTAAGATGTGGAGAACTGTATACCTAGGGTAAAAATATACAAATACATTGTCAGATAAACAAGAAATTGTAGAATATTACAAAGAATAAATTTGGGTTTTACAAAGAATTTATAACTTGCAATTGCATTGATATTGTATTACATCACTCCCCTTCCCCCATCCCCCCGCCGCACACACACAGACTTCATTACCACTACATTTGGGTGTCCTTATGCAATGCCTACCTGACACACCTGGATGCTGCAGTCTTGGAGCTGGTTAACCTAGAGTCCACAGATTCAGCACTCTATGTTCATTATATGAATATCCTGAAATTATGTTAACATTCAATGTATATAATACAGTGATACATAGGTTTTCCTTGGGAAGACGAACCAGAGCAAGTAATCAGATATTCAGTGCAGTGCACTGTCCTCCCAAAAGGTTAGAAACTAACAGATTATAGGATCAAGCAATTCAATTTATAAAAAATTATTATTATACTAACTTAACTGTATTCAAATTGTTTTGTCCTGGAATAGTGACCTACTTAAAGTGCTAAGTGCATAAAGGCAATCATATTGTGGTGTCTGTTTTATAATACTTTATACATTGCAGAATATTACATGGAATTGCAAATATAGATGGCAAAACTTGTAGTATGGACTTTTCCTGTGAGACTTACAAATAAAAATTCTGTATCATTTACAACAGAGACCAGAATATTTAACAGAAAATAATAAATTGCTTATTAATAGAATTGGAGGGCATAGTCTGTGGACCTGTTTGATTCAGCTAGACTCTATCTTTTAAAGAAGTCATTTTAAAAACAATAAAACTGGAGATTAATAAGATAAAACATTAATTTCAATAATGCTTTATTTTTTTAAAAAACAGCAATGACTGCTTGTTGTTTTATCAAAATTTCAAAACTTTTATTCTTTGTGAATCCCTAAAATGCACACTTTATAAAATGTTAATTTAAATTCTTACTGATAAATGCAACTAATCTTTTAAATGATTTTTTAGATAAACAACACTACCAGATGTCTGCCTTTGTCAGTAATTGTTTTAGTATATACCTATGTATACATATATATGTTACACATATATGCATATATGATATTGAGCACTATTTTTTAAAGTGTTTTTATTTTATGGGGATGAAGGTGTTGTTCCTCTTATCTGCAATTTTTTCCTATAAGCGCATAATTTTTAAAGCAAAGTATTTTTGTCCACTTCTGAATATGTTGCAGTTTGGGAGTGAACAGGAAGCTTTTCTCTCTCTTGGACCCATTTGGCTTTGCATGTTCAAAAAGGAGTATAATAAAAAGACAGTGCAAGTGATTTTGAATAATTTTGACCTTAACTTGAGTCTTTCCTGAGATGTGCAGTCCTGTTTCTTTTTTTCTCATTCTTTTGACAGATATAAGGTCTACTGCGTTGCAGATGGCAAGATTTCCTATGATTGACTTAGGCAGGGTGTGAATAGCACTGCAAAGCAGGAGAGCGAAGTTGAGCTTTCAGAATGACAGTCTGGTTACAGACTGATTGAAGACGTGTATGTCCAAGCATGTACATAATGGGCTTGGGGAAAGAAAAGGAATGGGAATGGAAAAAGGAACACAGCACTTGTATTCATATTAATTTCTTTCTTTTTATGTGCATTATTGCCAAAGCATGAGAAAAAACATATAATTCAGGTAATCTGGCTCTATCTTAATGTGAGAAATAAAATAAAATTTGTGTCAATAGGTATGGGATTGCAAATTTAAGTCTAATGAATATATATTTAAATAAGCCCAGGAAAAAATGGTCAAGATCACTAATCATTAAGACAATTCAAATTGAATTCACACTTAGACTTCACGACATACCTATTAGAATCGAGAAAACCGGCCGGGCACGGTGGCTTACGCCTGGCCTGCAATCCCAACACTTTGGGAAGCCAAGGTGGGTGGATCACTTGACGTCAGGAGTTTGAGGCCAGCCTGACCAACATGGTGAAACCCCATCTCTACTAAAAACACAAAAATTAGCCGGGCATGGCATGTGCCTATAATTCCAGCTACTGGGGAGGCTGAGGCCGACTTGCTTGAGCCCGGGAGGCGGAAGTTGCAGTGAGCCGAGACCACGCCATTGCACTCCAGCCTGGGTGAAGAAGCAAGACTCCGTCTCAAAAAAAAAAAAAAAGAATGGAGAAAAGCAATGACTGACTATGCTTATTGACGAATATCTAGAGGAACTAGATCTCTCAAATATTCCTGGTAGGAATATATATTGTATAATTATTTATACAAAGTGTTATTCATATAATGATACAAAAAACAGTGTGGCAGTTTCTTAAATAGTTAAATGTAAACCTGCTGTATAATATAGCCATTCTAATCCTAGGTATTTAACTCCTAAGAAAAGAAATATTATGTTTTAACAAACGCTTGTATACAAAATTTATAGCAGCTTTCTTTGTGTTAGCCAGAATTTAGAAAAGAAAAAGTCAACAGGTTAATAAATAAAAAAACTTTGGACATATTAATATAATGGAATCTACTGAACAATAAAAATAAATGAACCATTGATAAATTCACTTATGTGAATCTTTATTAGTTGTCATAACTGAAAGAAGCCAGAATAAAAAGAGTAAATACTCTATAATGACATTTATATAAAATGCAACTAGATATGTAATATTTATATAACATACATGCACATACGGAAACTAATTTACAGTGACAGAAAGCAAATCAATAGTTGCCTGGGAAGCAGGGAGGGACAAGGTTGGAATTAGAAAAGGCCAAGAAGTAACATTTGGGAGTTACGTATTTGTTCACAATTTTTATTGTGCTGATGGTTTTCTGGCAATATACATGTTTCAAAACTTAAATATATAACCTAAATATGTACCTTTTATTTGTATATCTATTATATCCCTAAAATATGGTGAAATTTGTAAAATTTGATAAAATGTGATGAAATTATATTGTTTTCTGAAAGCTATCTAGAGATAGTGTAGAAGAAGATGCCTGGGGGAGAAAAGACAAGAAGACCAACCGTGTCATGTAATAGTTTCCAATCCTGAAATCATTTGGTGGTGTGGGTGCTTTATGATTCAATAGAGACAGAGCCACTCCCCCTAATATTTCATCTCAGTAGTTATATTATAAGAGCTTAGAATCTGTGGGGTCCTGGGGCTTTGATAAGAAAGGTTTTGAAATCACATATGCATATCACCCTGCTCTTCTTCGTTAGAAAATACTCCTTCAGGTACAAAAGCTGACAGCTAATCCATTGGGATTCACTCTGTTCTTAGTGTTCTCTCTCTTTGGTAAGCTAGTATTTTCCAAATTCTTAGGTATTCGTAAAGTGAAAACAAAGGTCAAAATACATAGAAAAAATTATAAAAATAATCCAAATCATACAAAAGATTTGATTCAAACTTTTGACTCACTGTTGTCATAGCTTCGTATTATTCTAGTGATTGTCTTTGGATAGATACCTACTTTTCAGCCTAAAAGAGCTAACATAACTTCTGAGACCCATGGAGTCAAGTTGTTAGTTCCTAGATCCTGGTATATTTCTAGTAGAAACTCCAGCTTTCAATAGTAAAGTACAGAAAAATCTTCTGGAATACAACTATTGGTCAAATTGAATTCTTACTGCAAAATGTATATATGAAAATAAAATTACGAGATGTAAATGGAAGAGGATTTATTCATCCAATAAACATGTATTTGTTGATAATCAATTATTTTGCAGACATAGGTGTTGTGGCTAGAAAAACTACACTGAACAACATAAAACAGCCACTGTTAAGAGGGGAGGATTCTAGAATTTTAGATGGAAATAATAAATCTGCCCCATGTGATTCAGATCTAGAGATAAACAGAAACATTGAGAAAACGTAGAGCACTAAAAATCAACAATACACTTACAGATGAGATTATCTTGATACTTCATGGAATTCTTTCAGAAAACTTGAGAGGAACATTAGGACATTTTATCTTTCCCTGCAAGAGAACTATGAGCTCAGTGTAACAATGACTTTGGAAAGTTCATGTACAGTTCAACATGTATAAATAAGATATACTCTAATGGCTTGCAAACTGGAAAAAACTCTCTGAACTCATATAGTGTATATGCCATGGTGATTTTTCAATTTAGTAAAAATATTTTAGTATTTTTACTGCATGATTCAAAAAGTACTTTTCATTTGACCTATTTTGCACAACTCATATTTTTCTTACACGTTTTCTTTGGAGACTTGCAGTGTTTTAATGTCATGTATCCACCTTTCTGTATTTATTTTTCTCCAAAAATCAAAATGGTTTCTCCTGTACCAAGAAGTCTCTTTGATGAAGTCTCCAGTCAAATATTTTGTTCCATTCCTATAATTAGTTTGCTTATAATTAAATTTTAACAGTTCTTTATATATTTTGGATAAAAGTCCATTATCAGATATGTAATTTGCAAACATTATTTATCAGTCTTTGGGCTTTTTCATTTTCTAAACAGTGTCTTCTGAAGAGTAAAATGTTACAATTTTATATAGTCCAATTTTTCAGACATTTCTTTCAAATATCATATTTTGGTGATATAGCTATGAAGTTTTTGCCTACATAAAAATGAAAACAACTTTTCCTCGGTTTGCTTATTGAAGTTTTATAATTTGGGGTTTTATATTTAGGTCCATGACCTATTTTGATTTTTTTTTTCTTGGTGGTAAGAGCAATGTATTAAATTTAGTTAATTTTTTTTAAATATTAATATCCACTGAATGAAACAACTCTTATTTTTTCATTGAATTACTTTTGCCCTTTCGTCAAAAATCAGTTGTCAATTTATGAGTTGGTTTATTTCTAG
This sequence comes from Pongo pygmaeus, assembly GCF_028885625.2. NCBI lineage: Eukaryota > Metazoa > Chordata > Mammalia > Primates > Hominidae > Pongo > Pongo pygmaeus. Next base: position 157,610,311 of record NC_072373.2, on the reverse strand, counting down.
ATCTCTATTTTGTCCCCTTGATTTATTTGTTGATTTTTATGTCAATTTCATATTCTGGGTAATTGTGGTTTTAAAATAAGTCTTCAAATTAAACTTTCTTGGTCTTCCAACTTTGTTCTTTCTGAAGTTGTTTTGGCTATTCTTTATATTACTATATTAATTTTAGAATCAGCTTATCAACTTCTACAAAAAGGTGTGTGAGAACATTAATTAGGGTGGCATTGAAGCTATGGATCAATTTGAGAATTGATGCCTTAACCATATTGAGTTCTCCCAACCAACGAACAAGCTATATTTCTCCATTTATTTAGGTGTTCTTTCATTTCTCTCAGCCATGTTCTGTAATTTTCAATGTATAAGTTTTTCATTTATTCTATCTTATTTATGCCTATTTCATATTTTTAAGATAATATACGACTTTCTTAATTCTAATTTGAATTTTTTCATTGTTAGTACATAGAAATAAAATTCATTTATGTATATATTTATCTAGTATCTGTCAAACTTGGTAAACTCACATATTAGTTCCTGTGGCTTTTATTTTCATATAACCCATTTAATTTTCTACATAGAAAAATGTCATCTGTGAAAAACAATATTTTGCTTCTTCCTTTCAAACAGGGTAACTTTTATTTCCTTTTTCTTTGCTTATGGCACTGGCTAGAACCTCCAGCCCAATGTAAAAATAATTGGTAAGAGTGGACATCTTTGCCTTCTTCCTAATCTTAGCAGTAAATAATTCTCCCATATTAAGTCTCCCATGATTTAATATGATGTTAGCTATATGGGTTTTTGTAGATGGATGTCCTTCATTGGGCAAAGAAAGTTCCCTGCTGTTCCTGATTGGCTGAGAGTTTTGAATGGGAATGAATGTTAGATTTTCAATCTCTGCCTATTGAGATTATCTTGTGGGTATTCTTTTACAGTTGGTAAATAAAGTGAATTAAATTAATTTGCTTCTGAATGTTAAAGCTGCTTGCATTCCTGAGCTAATACTCACTTAGTCATCATATTTTATCTTTTTTTTTTTTGAGACAGAGTCTCACTCTTCTTGCCCAGGCTAGAGTGCAGTGGTGCAATCTTGGCTCACTGCAACCTCCACCTCCAGGGTTCAAGCGATTCTCCTGCCTCAGCTTCCCAAGTAGCTGGGATTACAGGTGCCCACCACGACGCCTGGCTAATTTTTCTATATTTAGGAGAGACAGGGTTTTGCCATGTTGGTCAGGCTGGTTTCAAACTCCTGACCTCAGGTGATCTGCCTGCCTTGGCTTCCCAAAGTGCTGGGATTACAGGCGTGAGTCACCGCACCCAGCCTATTTTATCTGTTTTTATCTTATCTTTGTTGAATTTGATTTGCTAACATTTTGTTAAGAACATTTTTGTCTATGTTCATGATAGATTTTATCCTGAAATTTTCATGTAAAGTCTTTTCCTTATTTTGGTATAAAGGTGATGGTGGCCTTCTAGAATGTGCTGAGAAGAAATTTCCTTATGTTTAATTTTCTGGAAGAGATTATGTAGAAGTGGTATCATTTATTCTTTAAATGTTTGGTAAATCCACCAGTAAAGTTATATGGCTCTGGAATTTTCTTTTTGAAAACATTTTAGGCTACAAATTCAATTCCTTCATTTCATAATCGGCTCTCAGATTATCTGTTATGTGTGTGTGTGTTTTATTTTAAGTGAATTGTGGTAGTTTGTGTCATTCGATGAATTTTCCCATTTCATCTAAGTTGTTGAATATTGGCATAAATTTGGTCGCAATATCCTCTGCTTTTCAGCTTCAAGGGCATCCTTTTAAAAGCTTTCATATGGTTCTGAATCTGAGACTCAGTAAACCTCATTTCTGTTTTACCAGCTTATCTTCCTATCAGGATCTGCCAATAGAGGGCACTAGAAAGAAACTATACAGCAGCAGGAAGAAGCCTTTGCTATCATTATATGCTTCCTACTTGCTTTCTGGTCCTGTCAATAACACCCGCCAACATTTCTTTACAGTGACAGTTGATTCCACCCTACGTTTTCTCCCAGTACTTACTAAACCAGATTTGAAGCCTGTCAGAGACACCAGAACCAGGTGACTGATGTACGCTTCTCAAAGGTCCGTATGCCAGACCCATAGGGCACCTCCTCTGACCTTAGCAACGCCAGTCAAAGGTCTGAATTTCAGCTCCAGAGAAGCCCTGCTCCAAGTCACTAAGTTCTAGTAATTTAGAACTCTTCCATGGCTAGTGCTTCTCCCTGCAGATGTTACCTCATTGACCCCGCAGTGTTGTTCCCAATTTGTCTTCTGAATTCTTCAATCTCTAGTTAATAATTATTTGTATTAAATTATATTTCTTGCATTCACTGGGATGGTTTTTGTATTCTACCTGCACCCTAGTTAATGTAATCACTATATATTTATTTCTACTTCATTCAAATTTTTATGTTACTTTTAATTTATTTATAGTTGAATTAGTTACCAAAGGAAGTCTAAGCAAAATAAACTATTTTATTTAGTTCAAATATGTCTGATGTTTCTACTTCCATGCAAGGAAAGAAATGGTTTGACATTTTTCAAACTTTTGTTTCTAATATGGCACATAAAGCAGTCTATTGAAAAACAACAAGAAAGTATGAGTAAAGATGGTTAAGCACCCTTGTTTTATTAGTCTGGGTAAAGCACGGGCTAGACAACAGACATACTTTAATGTCCTCAACGTTAGAATTCATGATTGTATTAAATCAGACTCCCGAGTTATTCATGAAATTTGATTTGAGGACTAAGGCATGATGAGAAAAAAGAACCACAATTGACATATCGTTTGATTGCATCTAATTTCCTGGTGATGACCATGAATTTGCTTATATTTGTAAGATTATTGCAAAATCTTTGGTATTCATTGTTTTTCTTAGCAATTTGGGTTTTTAGAAAATATAAAGGTAGCATTATAACATTTGTATTTCCTACTCTGGTATTGTGTAATATTTTGCTTGAAATCTAAGTGTGGGATTGTTTTATATGGCAAATATATAGCTTGAGACACGTATTTTCTTTCTTTCTAGAGATCGTAACCCCCTCTTGTTTTTTTCCTATGTCTCCTAAATATACTCATATCAACCATGTCACATCACGTTAGATGTTCCTGGATAATTTCACTTTCATTAAGGAACCGTATTGAAGCCTATATCCTCAAAAGTGTATGCACTACTTTTGTCTCCACAAGAGGTAAACTGGCTGAACATTGCAGATTAACTTTGGAGGATCGTCACTGTTATTTGAAAGAAATTCTATATTGCTATAAAATTGTATTGGAAACTGCTTTAGCTTAGCTGCAAAACCTGGGCTAAAACTCAGGGCTGAAAATATTACTGTGCTGATTCATCAACTGAGCAGAGCAGAAATCATAAACATTTATAGTTTACTTCTCATAATCCTTTGATTCCATCACTTCCCATTTGTAGACTTGTAATACTGTTGTGACAGCAACAAATATACTTGACGAAAAGGTATATACTTGTTGAAAAGCCTTTCTAAAGAAAACTTTCTGCAGTAACAAAGGTATTGCTTCTACTCTGCATGTAGAACTCATATAAAAAGTTCAGTTTTTATCATTCATACCTAGCATTTGCTGATCTGTGTTATTTATTACATTCCAGGTACAATCTGTATTATCCTCTTATTGGTAGGACTGTATCATGTCTCTTTATACCACTCTCACTTCTAATACGGCTCTTATATGGCAGGAGTTCAAAAATATTTTGAATGATGATGATATTGAATACTTTAGGCATGAGAACAGTTCATCTATTTCCACCATGGATTTACTCAAACAAAAAATTACTAGGTTGAGATTTCTTAAAATTCCTTAAAGATGAATGGGACAAATTAAAGATAGAGCTTTCAAATTTCTTTAGTATTTGACCCACTTGTTCCCTAAGAAGGTTTTTAAAAATTAATGTTAACACAAAAAACACAACTATAAAAAAAAGTTAGCTTTTTTTCAAAGTCATGAACTTATATGTAATAAGAGTCAAATGCAACTACTTCTTTCAGGAAAAAAGATATTTCAGGATGAATATCACTGTACTATTTATAATTCATTCCTGTGTGTCTGATTGGAGAATTTGTATTTATTCTTGGTTATTCTGAGCTGGGGAGGCATCAATGAGAAAAACACCAGCCATTTTCTACTATTGGCCTTTCTTTCCCTTTTTAAATATCTTTCTCATTTCTGTTTCCTTATTTTTTCACTTCTTATCATTTCATTTTGTGTGCATTCACTGTTCATTTTCCCCAACTAAATGCATTAATCATGTCATTCAAGGCTTCAAAGTTTGACTAACACTTCTATTTATATTTAAGATGATTATTATTAATATATGTATGACCAAGTAACAATGTTGTTACTGTTGCCAATATCATTGTTGTCATGAAATATTTAGTGTATTTTGGAGATACCAAGAGTACCAGACTAGTACTAGATATATTCCTTACCACTGTCATAAAGTAGCTTCCAATCTGTTTGAGAGATCCAAGTCACATAATAATAGTTGTTCATATTTATTGAAAATATGCTATGTATCAGAAACAGATCTAACAATATTTTTGTATTCATGTATACATCACAAAACTCTACTAGATAGATATTATTATTCCCATGTTATAAACTCAGAAGTCTAAAGGATCAAAGAAAGGAAATAATTTGATCCAGTAGACACAGATAATAAATAATAGAGGCAAGATTTGAACCCAGGCAGTCTGGTGCAAGAGCATTAATTTTGGCAATGAATGTGATTGCACTAAAAGACACATAAAATACATTTTCCTAAGGTCTTTATGGTTTAATATAAAGTAATAAGTCATCAGAGATATGGTAAATCTTTATGAGTGTGCTTCTGCTTTTCACATTATTTTACTTGTTTTATTTCCTTGTTTAATATGGGCAAATACAGGGAATAAAGAAAAACCTGAATTTATTTTCCTGCCAGTTGTTAATGTCAGAAAGATCCAGTCACATATTTCTAAAAAAGAATTATGTTCAAGGGTTGCAAAGTAATTAAAAACTGTAAGTTAGCTGTAGGATAGAAAGATGCACCTGTTTTTGGCTTTCATGAATGCATGATTCATTTTATGTGAAAGAAAATGTGCAGTGTACTCAGGGCAAAGAAAAATGAGGAAAGAATACATTATATAGAAAGTGTATTGGCCGGGCACGATGGCTTACGCCTGTAATCCTAGCACTTTGGGAAGCCAAGGCGGGTGGATCACCTGAGGTCAGAGTTTGAGACCAGCCTGGCCAACATGGTGAAACCTCGTCTCTACTAAAAATACAAAAATTAGCCGGACGTGGTGGCAGACACCTGTAATCCCAGCTACTCCGGAGGCTGAGGCAGGAGAATCTCTTGAACCCGGGAGGCAGAGATTGCAGTGAGCCAAGATCGCGCCATTGTACTCCAGCCTGGGTGACAGAGTGAGACTCGGTCTCAAAAACAAAAAAAAAAAAGGAAAAGAGAAAGAAAGCGTATCATCCTCAGAAAAAAATTCATTGGCAGCCCTCACAAGAAAGTTCTATTAGGTTCTTTTTCTTGACTGCAGGTGCTCCCCAACATAGCTGTCAGACCTCGGTAACCCCTATGCAAGTAATTTCAGCTCAGTGGACTAAAATGAAGTAGTGACTAAATAAAAACAGAAACCGAATTATTCATATTTTAATATGAACAAAGATATGATTCCTACCTGCCAGTTCTTTGCAATAGCACAAAAATACTATTTACCATTATTAGCAAAAATGAAATACTCCAAGGTTGTCAGCTCAAAACCTACTAATATTTGAGTAGTTGTTGCTATATATTAACATGATACTAAAGTGTTTGGTTAATTTATTAATATTAAAACTGTCAAACCAACTTCTTTTTACTTTTAATGAGAATTATTTTAATGGGAATTTATAAGTTAGATGAAGTTTAATGTTTTCACCTATTCTTGACCTTGGATTAACAAGGGAAGGTGAAATTTTGCTTCTGTTTTGACCTATTGTAAAACATTTTCATTTGTCTATATTCTAGTGGATCTTATATAAACCCTCATTCTGTAGTTAATAAAATCTTAAAAATGACTGACTTTGCTGAGTGCTTAAGTTTAATGATAAATATTTAGAATGAACAGTACCAATTCATACATGATAGTCATTATTGAAACATGTTCCCATGTATATTACAACTCCTTGCCTAAAGAACATAGCTCAATCTTTATCCAGAAGTTGTGAGACGAGTGCTTGTGCTATTCCTGTCAAGAACAGTTTCTTTTAACATCATATTGATTCTTTTCATCACTTTATGGAATATTCTACATATATTTGTTACAGTTCACAAGATCTTTTGCTAGTTCCTCAAGTTTCAACCTGTAAACCTTTCTATCTTTACTATAGACTGAATGAACTGTATATATTTTTTTCTTCCAGCCATTGTCCAAACCCATGTGAAATCGAAAATTAAAAGTTGTAACACTCTTTGAACTTTTTAATGGCCATAATTCTCCTTGCACAATATATGCTGATGAATTTTCTGCAGAATGCCTTTCTCAATAGTGGGGAGAAGTTTATACAAATTCTCTTGAAATTATATTTGAAAAATAACACTCTAAATTCTGCTGAAAGACTCTCACCTTTACTAAAAGTCTTTTTTCTTCAGGTCTACCTTCTATTCTCTGGGAGCACTGGTAGAAAACTTAGCAATAGAATATCTGTGCTTGCTGTCATGCTGGTGTTTTGTTTCATTTATTTTCACCAGATAACAGAACTATAAAATAATACATTATTAAGATGAGACTTAGTAGTAAGATTCACTTCTCAATGTTAAAATCTAAGAAGTTTTGCATTAATAACTTTTTGAAATTATCTATAGACTAGTAAACACAAAAAACTCTTTTGGGTTGTGCTTTTAAACTTTAGAGAAAAAATAATTCAATATATATTTTTGTGTTTGCCCTTTTAATACAAAGATCTTTTTCCTTGTTGTTATTCAGAGATTTTGAAGGTTTGATTAGGATGCCTATTTTTAAATAAATAATTTCAATTTTAGGACAAGGTCAGTTTTTTGATAGGGTTTGAAATGGCTGAAATCTGAAGCCTGGACTGTGCCTTTAGTATGAAGGATCTTAAAACTTTTCCTCTCATCTATGTAATTTCATAATAAGTTTGTTCACAAAAATGTCTGTTAGTTGCTACTCTCAATAGAACATTGGAATTTTTATTTACATCTATATTTTAAACAATATTTTGTTCAACCAAAATTCATTAGGCTAGTCATTTTAAAGATCTTAGGGATTTAAAACTTGTACTCTTTTTTGTTCAATTTATTTTTATTGAGTAAAATTACATAATCAACCAGTGAAAGTGAAAGTGAAAGTTTAATTTCTGTAAAACTAATTGTAAAACTAAAAATTGGTCTAGGCTTTTACTCTTAATAAAGATTTCCCTTACTCTAGGTAGAATTGTGTATCATCAAAAGCATACAATCCTAAATTAATTGCAACTAAATTCAGTTAAAATGATTTGAGTGCCTATCAGAGTATTTTCCTATGATTTCTTGTTTAGCTCTTATAATTTCATTACAATGTTGGTATTTTTATCCCCATTTACAAATGAGAAAACAAGAGTTCAGGGAGATTGGAGTGGGTTAGAGTGCCGACCCTCATACATTATACCAAAAGTCTTAATTGGAAAGCTGTACCTACTAGCATTAAAACCAGTGACTGGTTCCATCTAGAAGCTTTTTGGGACGGCTCACTGATTTATCAAAAATGTCACATCATAGGGCACCTCAAACCATACTGACTGAGTCTGTCAGTCTAAGGATGCTTTAATTTCATAAAAGCTTTCATAAAAGATATAATTTGCAATTCAAAACTGGGTTCACCTTTTCTAATTAGGTGAAATTACAGTTGCCATATCATAATTAAAGGTTATGTGACAGACAGGGGTGTTTATTTGGATTATATCAGATTATTTTTCTAGGCTTCTGAATATTGTAGCTTTTGAAGAGCATGGATTTTAAAACCTTCTGACATAATATCTGTTTTTATTTAGGAGTAAAGCTGTTCCCTCTTTCTGAATTTGAAATGCAGTTATGATTGTCTATATTATGAGAATCATATTCAAATGCATTTCTCTTTCAACCAAACTGCCTAAAGGTATTGATGTCAGAATGTTTCCCTTCTAATAAGCACATGATGTTTCCCAGAGATGCTATGAAAAATATCACTGTGCCTCAAACTGAATTATAGTAATACCATTTAATAATGCTTTTTAAAATGCCTCAAATTATACATCATAAAAATACTGAAATATAGAGGTAATATACAGGAATTGCATTGCCAAAAATGTCTTACAGTTTTTGCCCATTGGAAAGTGAAAAATGTATGACAAAAAAAATCTGCCAAAAATATGAGAGCTTAGACCTTGTTGTTCCTCCTGGCACGAAACTCCCATAAATTTGAACAACCTAGGGGCAGTGTAGAGTAGTTGCAAAGAATCTACAGTGAGATTGCCTACAGGATGAACACGAAAGGCTTGTTTTTTGGTATATTTTTCCCCCTATAAAATATGCAAATGCCTAGGGATGTTGTGAGAATTCAGAGTTAATAAATATAAATTACCCAAAATATTGTTTAACAAATAGTTTGTTCTCATAATTATCTCTCTTTTGGACAGAGAATATGTGATAGAAGTTTTGCTTACCACACTTCTTTGAAGTTAATTAAGACAATTCATCTTTTATCTTATTAAAATTCTTTATCTCTCAGGTTTCTTTAAAAATATTCTTTTTGGTACTATGTGATTTGCAAGTAACTAAATTAATCTCGGCATTATGTAACTCTTATCCCTTCAGCTTTTCTTGGAGTTTAAATCATTATTTTGCCGTTAGTTAATAGAATAGATTTAGCTCAGGGTTGGACTCTAGTGACCTCAACCAAAACACTTTAAATCTGTAATACATTGATTATATTCCTTATTCCTTACAGACATTTCATTGTAAAACTTATCTATGTCAATATTTTAATATGTTTAATTATTTAAAATATAAGCAGTTAAACTCAATTTCTACTGGATTATATGGAAATACGATTCATAGCACAATGCATTCTGAAACTCAATAGCAATGAGAACAATAGAATAAATATAATTTTAAGATTTATAGGATTCATATGGACACTTTCTTCTTCCATTCATTCAATGGAGATGTATTGAGAATATACCATGTGTAAGACACTGCACATTTAGCATATTATTAACTTTAGCGCTAAGCTGAAATATCAGAAATATTTAAAATGTCACTGAAGTTTTCCTTTGTTTGGTATTTTGTGTTTTAATTCCTTATCATAAGGAACCTTATCATAAGATTCTTAATTTGCTTTATTCCATTGTAAATATCAAGTAATTAATCACTTAAAAGTGTTTTCCTTGGGATTATTTTATACTAACATAGCAACCATTTTTATTCAATCAAAATATTTCATTTATATGTGATACCCTAAAAAATTTTTTTATATAAATGAACAGCTACTTTATCTCAATGATTTTGCCATCATGGCAACTGAAGCACTCAATAGCAATACCATGCCAAGGATGGCACTGGATTATTATGCTAATAGAATTTTTGAAATAATTAGATTATGAAGATGCTTTGTCTTTTCTAGTTGAGAGATTTGTATAACATTGCTAAGTAAATTATTCTGAAAATATTAACTTGTATACTTTAATCAGTTATTGTCCACTGACTCTCTTATCACTGTTTTACAATCTTCCACCATATACATGTTTCAGAATTGCCTAATTTGATTCTTACCAATTCACTGACTGTCTTCTGTTTTGAATTTCATTTGATGTATGTCTTTTTCTGCCATCTTTCTGATTTTGTGGATGTGTTTCAGTACATGGGTTACAACAGACTGAAGAAGTAGGAGTCATTTAGGCCAGAGAAGCTGAAATATCAAAGCATATGATTTAGGAGAGTTACCCTTTATTTCTTGCTGTTTTGCAAGAATTCTCTAACTGCATATAGATTCTTAGGACATTTGTGTCATTTTGATTTTCAGAGAATGTGTTTAAGTTGGGCTGTGTGTACATGCAGAGGACATCATCAGCAAATTCTTTGGTCTGAGTTGCTAAGTGAGTTTAGGGCTGGGGAAACAAAACTGGCTGGGAATCTGTCACCTGCAGATCTATACTATGTCACTTTTTCCATCACTGTGGATGGGTAAGTAAAAGAGTGTCAGAAAATAGATTGCTTGGACCATGTTTTCCTTAGGATATTGAAGTTGCCTAGAGAATATTTTAGTTTGTTATTGGAACAGAGCTATTAATTCAGACATAGAAAATAAAATGTTATAGCATCCAAAGCAAATGGAGGAACTAGCAAAATAAGGCCAAAGATATAGTTATACAGTGGCTCCTACCAATTGTAAAACAGCGTCTACACACAAAATTTGGGGATAACAACAATTAACTGGGAGAGTGAAGACTAACCAAACACTATTGCTTGAAATGTCTGTGTGACAATTTGGCAAAGTTTTTTGTTTTCATGATCTGAGTAATTTGCTCAGTTTTACAATGTAACAGATAAATAGAGTTATAAATTAATTTTTGATTTATAAAAATACCTGCTACTTTTAATAAAACATGCAGATATTGCTTTCAGAAATGAAAAGGTATTCATTTACAAATCAATATCTATTGCTTATAGTGATTAATTAAAAAGTGAATAATGCTTTAAAAATATCATTTTACTTGAAATATTGTAATCCTGTTTATTTTACTAATTTATAAATTTGGCCTCATTATGTGTATACCTAATATGTGCAACTGAAATTATTGATTATGTTAAAAATTCTCCACATCATAAACCCAATCCCAAACCATACTAAAATTATTTACCTCATGAAGTCACTATCTGTATTCAACGTCTTCAAAAATGTATTTCTGAATCTCAAATTTAATTTTATAAAAAATTTTAAATTTGCGTTTTGTCAGGCTTATTTTTTCTTTTTAGAAATTTATTCTTACCTCCAAAAAGTATCTGTTCTCCAAGGTAAATCAATCAGCTTCCTACCCAACTCTATGCAGAAATATTTGAAACACCTAAAAACTTGCTGTAAATTTGGTTATATATTCTGTAATTGTTGAAATAGAGAATATATTAAGCTTGCTGATTTTATTAAGTTGAGTGAACAAGAATACCTAATGTTATAAGAAGAAAAAAAGGTGACTAAAGCGTAGTATAAAACTAACTTGATAAAACTAAGAAATAAGATTGTCCATAAAGAAGAAAAGAAATGTACCTGAACATTGTTGATCAGGAATACACTGATCCATTTTTACAGCTTTTATCAAAGCATAATCGATGTATAATAAACTGTACATATTTAATTTGTAAAATTTGGTGAGTCTTGACAAACACACACACACACACACAAACACACCATATGAAACCATGACTACAACCAAGATAATGAACATATTCATCATTCTGTAAAATGTCCTCCTGCCCTGGCGTAATCCATCCCTTCTTCTCCCTCCCTTACCTCATCCCCAGGCAAGCGCCAATCTGCTTTCTGTCACAATAGATGATTTTGTATTTTTAAACATGTAATATAAATGAAAACATAGAACATAATTCCTTTTTTGTTTGACTTTGTCACTGCAATTATTTTAAGTTTCATCCATGTTGTACATATAGCAGTGATAGTTCCTTTCAATGGCTGAGTAGAATTTATATTGCATGGAAAGACCACAAATTGTTTATCCAAGCACCTGTTGATGGAAGTTGTCATGCAAATAAAATTGTAATCAACATTTGCATACAAGTCTTTGTGTGGACATTTGCTTTCATTTTCCTCTCAAGGTTATGGAGTGGCTGAATCCTTTTGTAGGTATATGTTTCACTTTTTAAGAACATGCCAATCTGTTTTCCAAAACACTTGTACCATTTTACATCCTCACCAACAAAGTATGAGAATTTCAATCTCTATATTCTTGCTAACAATTCGATGAGCAGCCATTTTCATTTTAGCCATTTTAATAAATGGGTAGTGGTATGTTGTTGTGGTTTTAGTTTGCATTTTTTCTAATGACAATGGAAGTTCAGCATTTCTATATGATATGTACTCATTTGCTATCCATATATCTTCTTTGCTAAAGTGTACACATTATTTGGAGGGAGATTATGAGTATTATTGTACTGTAAAAATTCCTTATATATTCTAGATACGGGTCCTTTTTAGAATATTTGTTTTGCAAACATTTTCTTCCTGTCTCTGGCTTGCCTCTTCATTTTCTTGACAATATCATATGAAGAGAAGACATTTTAAATTTTTATGAGGTTCAGTATACTCACTTTATTTTCCTTTGGTGGTACATGCTTTTTGTCCTGTCTACAAAGCAGACCTTTCTGAATACTCTATTCAATTCTGCATGAGTTTCAACGTCTTTCTACCCTGGTTGGTGAGAACACACTGTTCCCAAACCCCTGTGTCAACTCTGATCATTATCCTACCTGCCCTTTCAGGTGTGTTTCTTTTCATAGCCTCAGGTGGCTTTCTTACACATCTATATTGACCATTACTCAGCTAGAGACTTGAGAGATCCCTCTGAATAAACTTTGTCTCATCAATTTAGGGAGGTGACTGGGCCCTGTTTAGGGTCCTCTGTGCTCTAAGGTCTACCTGAACTGTCCAAGCTGCAAGCTGGGGCAATTGCTATGCTTACTTTATTTTTCTTCTCTTAAGGTCACTCTGCTGAGCTGCCTACTCTTCAATGATTGAAAACATGTTTATATATTTTGTCCTGTTTTTTAATTCATTAAGGCAAGAGAATAAATCTAGACTATTACTCTATCATGGCCAGGAGCATACGTCTATAATTATCTTTTTATGAGTCTATGTCCCTCAATAAAATCTGAACTCCTTACAGGCAGAGGATTAGATCCATATATGGCGTTCAATAAATCTTTGTTGAATAAAATGTATGTATTTTTCCTAGATCCATGTGGTTTATTTGGAAATCAGAAGACCTGCTTTTATGTGATTCTTCTATTTTAACTACCACCTATTCTACTGGAGATCTCTAAAATGAGTACTAAAAGAAAGGAATATAATCTAGAATACAAGTTCTTTACTCACTACTGGGCATTTCTTTGCATTCTTTTAGTCACTGTTACTTTTAACTTGCTCAACTCAGCTTTGGAAATAGAGTAAGGTAAACATGATATCTCTTTTCCGGGAGCTTGAACAGCTAAACAGTCAAATGGACAGCAGCTGGACCATATATTAAACTAGAATTCTGACTCACGCCTTCAGCAACCAGCTCAAGAAGCCAAATCACCTCTTCTGTAGTCTTCAGCCTCAAACAGTCAATATTTGATCAGATCAATAGCTGACAGCTTCCCCCCAATTTTTGTTGCTACTTCCACCTTAGGACTAACCAGAGAAAACCAAATAGATCTCGTTTAACCAATGACATAGAACGCTCTACTTTTAGTTAATCCATTTCCAGCCTCCCTATGCCAACATCCCCAGTCAAAGCATACCTGAATCCTTCCTTTTTTTTTTCCTACTGTAAAGCTTTCCCACTCCTCTGCCTGGCATTGAGTCTGTGCCAAGTGTAAGTAATGTTGGCTTACTTTCTTGCTGTAGCAAGTAGTGAATAAATAGCATTCGCTCATTCTCTTTTGGGTAGTCTCAGTTTATTTCCACAAGCTTACAGCACAGTAGGAATTACAGTCCTAAACAGGGCATTTCATGTGTGATACATCATGGAAAAGAGAAACTGTTCCTGTAGATGAGAACATAGCCTAGGGTTTAGGTGAAGAGAAAAGGCATTGAATACAAAAGTATAAATGTTAAAGCAATAAAAATGTTATATTTTATTAACATATTCAGTTAAGAAAAGGCCCCCCTTTTAATTTTCAGAGCTTCATTTCTATTATTTACTTGTTTGTTTGGCAAGAATTTATGGCATCTTTATGTGCTATGAAAACTGGCATTGTTTCTAACCTTCCCATACATAGTAGAAAAAAAGTTGGGGCATATTTTATCCATTAATTGCTATTATTTTATTTTACTTCATCCCACACTTAGATTATGTAAAGAAGGAAAAAGGAAATAATAGCTATTGCATACCAGTCTAGTGCCAGACACAGGGATAAGGTTGACACCATGCTGAAGAAATAATGTTATCTCCATTTTATCAATGAAGAAACTGAGACACAAAGAACTGAAATAACTTGTCCAAGGTCACACAACTAGCAAAGTGTTTAATCCAAATCTAAACATATGTCTCTCTAACTGTACATCAAGGTTTCCCAACCTCCTCTGTCCTATTGACATTTTGGGCCGTGTAATTCTTTGTTGTGCTGTCCTCTGCATTGCAGGATGTTTAGCAGTATCCTTGGCCTGTGTCCGCTAACTGCCAGTTGCACTCTGCGGTCATGACAATGAAAATGTCTCCAGACATTGCCAAATGTCTCTGGACAGAGAAAAAATGCCCCTTGTTGATAATCTCTGCTGTAGATAAAATATCCTACCTATTAGTTTTTCATTAGCTAACCTAACCTTTCATAATTTATCATTTCCATAATATATTGTCAGCAACTCGAAGCGCGCGTGCGCGCGTGCGTGCATGCACACACACACACACACATACACACACACACACACACACACACTTACCACCTCCCTCATTTCCCTAACCTACTGTTAAACTCCCTAACGAAGTTAGAATTGATTTATTTTCAGCACGGGATTCTCTTTTATTTTTGCAATTGTGGTTTTGGTGGTTGACATATTTAACAAAACAACCCTGAAGGAAATTCTGACAAAAGAGCTGATTGTTGTCCTCCCAATCGTTTGAGAAGGAACCTAAATATATGACCAGCTTCCTAATGATCATTTTGTTGTTCTTAGAACTTTTAAATTAGTCTAGCAGTCTTGCTTTCTGTCACTAAGGGAGGGAGGTTCTCACCCTCCCTCCCTTCTTTGTTTTTACTTCTCTCTCTCTTCCTCCTTTGTTCTCTTTACTTTCCCTCCTTTCTTCCTCCATCCATTTTCTCTATTTTCCTTTTGTCTTTCATCTCTTCATCCCATTTCTCCTGCTTCCTTTAGAACTCATAATACTAAAATATACATATTTTAAGATCTTCCTCTCTGTCTCTTTCTGTCTCTCTGTCTCAATGTCTCTCTCTCTGTTTCTGTCTTTGTCTTTCTCTCTGTTTCTCTCTCTGTCTCTCTATCTGTCTGTCTCTCTCTCCTGCCTTTCTCTCTCTCTTTTGCCTTTATAGCTCCCTGCCAGTGCAGCTGTCCCATACAGCCTTTGATGCTACTCTGTTATCTTTGGCACCAGCTCACAGGCTCCGCTGGGCTGAAGCTGGAACTCTTCCATCTCATCTCCTTTCTTTTGTCTTGCAATATGGTTATCCTGCAGGCCACTCAGCTGTCTCCCAACATTAGAGTTAGGTGACAAGAACAGGGAATAGACTCTCTGAAGCTAGAGGTAAGCAGCTGAACATCTTATAATAGTGAACACCTTTGTTGTTGCTAAAACTCTTTTCCAAACACATGCATGGGGTATTTTGAAATGAATTTTGGCATCTCTCATTTTTCCCTCAGCAAGCTGTGGTATCTGGCAGTGTTTTTCAAGAAAGTACTTACCTTTGATAATTAGACTGAGTTGAAATTATCCTGATTTCATTGTACTACAGACTTGAAGCAACATATTTTCCAAATTCCATGGGGTGAGCCAAATATTTTCAACTGCACTATAATGTTGAGCTGAATAAAAGGTTATGAAAAACCTGAAATAATGCATTTCTTTGGAATAATTCAACACTGCTTTAAGCCTACTTTCTCCTTTTAAGAACTCATTTCCTATTTAGAGCTAAATAAAAGTATATATTAACTCTGAACCTTGGACAAATTCTTTGGGAAAAAAAAAAAAAAGAATTGACTCTGATCTTAGGGTTGACAGTGCAGATCAAAGACCATGGATTCATTTTGGCTGATAACATCCTAACACTGATTCAGAACTGGTTAAGATGATTTGGAGGCATAGAAGTGTTAAAATTATATACTGCTTCAGTTCTACATTATAGTAAGAAGTTCCTGTGGAGAAAAATCTAATTTTAAGCATACCATGATTTTCCTGCATAAACATGAGGAGTTAGGAGCTCAAAGCTTTTCTTTAGAACACTGCTTGTACAAAAGATCTTTATCTGGTTCATTCTTGTTTGGTGTTATTCTATGTGGAAAACCATGTGCTACACTTAGTCCGTTTGCTTATCCCACTATGCAGCCACCTGCAGACTGATTATTTCCTTTTAAAGCAGGAGTAAAATCTCCACTTCCCTCCCTCCTGTAGGCAGCCTCAGCATAAAAGCCGCTCATACAATGATGTTTTGTGAGAACAGATCCCATTAACAACAACAACAACTTAGATTTATGTAGTGCTTTATCACACATACAGCCAGGCAACTCCAGGCATTTTTCTAAAACGGAAAGCATTTCCTTTTAGGCCTCTAAAAAAATCCTTATTAAACAACACCACCACCACCAAAGACTAACTTGAAGATGTGAATGAATAGGAGGAAAAGTGTGTTTTTATTCTAAATTAAGGTAAGGTAGACTTCAAATCAAATTGTGCATTGCATTGTTTTGTAAACAGGTAACACTGATACTCACTAACCTAATGAGAAAGACACTATTGTTTGAAAGACAGCTTAATCCAAGTGCTTTGCTAAGTGGAGCATTTATTTATCAAGATTTTGAGGATCTTTATTTATTGCTGTAATGTGCTATATAATACTTTTTTCTACATCGAGTTTAAGGTAGGGTGCTTATTTTTCCACCTATGTGATTAAGAATTTGGCCAGTTGATAATTAGCCATAAAATCACTTTAAAGAGTTTTCTTTTGTAATGGTAACTGGGGCTGTGGCTGTGGGTGGCAAAATCAATCCATGAATATTAAATCCTTTAAGTCGCAAAGTACATCCCTCAATTTATAATGTTAGAAAATAGTAAATGTTTTCATAGTACAAATGTAACAATATTATCATACTTATTATCTATTTATGTTTTGTTTCTAACTGATAAATAGTATCATAGGTTGGATTATACCTCAATATCCATCGTTAACTGTATTTTTATGAAAAACGTTTTCTGTAGCAGTATTGTCTATGGTAAAAAAGAATGGTGTTTGAAGTCAGACATACCTGGTTTGAATGTTTGGCTTAGTTACTTCTGAATTGTCTGACCGAAAATTGAGTGATTATTTTTTTCAGGCTTAGCTTCTTATCTTCTAAACTATAAGTAAAAATATTGCAAGATATTATTGAGATACTATCCATGAAAAAATTGGCATAATGTCTTTGATTAGGATTGAAGGTAAAATGATGTCCCAAGATTAAGGGAGGGAAGAAGAGACAGCTATCTCAAAATACTGCCTTCAAAATACCAAATGCTCAGATATTTGAAAGAGCTCAGAGGAGTACAGAGAATAATCATTTCAATTTGAGGAGCAATCCCTGAAGGTACAATCCAAAATTTTACTTTATGCAAAATGAAAAAAACAGGTATAAAAGCTGAAAGCAGGAGCTAGACCTTGTTTAGTTCAGAGATTTAGGGAAAGAAGGGCTGGGTGAGATCTATAAAAGTAGCTATATTTTCAGGAAGCACTCTGCACTTAAAACCAAAGAGACATTCAGTGCTGGTGGTCAAATTGAATAAATATTATGTAGAGAGACATAAAATAGGAAAGAACTCATCTACACAACTCTTGGTCATCCAAAAAAAAGTTTTAACTTCCTGAATTATGGCCCTGAGCACTACACAGCAAATAGCTGGGGGAAGAAAAACTTCATGTATTCAAAGATGGTTAATCAAAAAGTAATCAGTACAAGATGTATACTGCAAAACAGTATCAATGACTGTGGAAAAGAAAAAAACCAGCCCGCAAATGAGAAAAAAAGAAAGATGTTTCCATAGAGATGATGCAACTGTGGTCCAACAATTTGCCAAAAATTAAGAAAAAAAGAAATACATTGAATGTCCTTATTAATAGAAAAATAAATCAGTTGTAAGGAGCTCTTAAAGAGAGAGTAAGGTGAGAAGAGAAAATGAAGCAAGAGCTAGCAAGCATAAAGAAGAAGGAGGAATAAAATTCACCCTCCCTGCATTATATTAATGAAAAATGAAATGGATAGAGCTAAAAAAAAAAGTATAGTGAAGCAAGATGAGAAAAGCAAGCAAAATAAAATTGAAAATAACGGAAAAAATCAAAGGATTAGTCAGTAAAATGACATATGCACCACTATTTGCAGCAGTTTTTACATTAGCTTAAGACTAGAGATAGCCTAAAAGTCTGTGCTGAAATTATCATTGTTATACTGATTGAAAGAAATATTAGGAAACAGAAAATAAAAAGTTTGAAAAGATAGCTGCATACTTACATGAAATATTCTATTGAATATGATGTTAAATGAGATTGCAAGACACTTAAGCATGTATTTATAATACAGTTGACTCTTGAACAACAAGGATTTGAATTGTGCAGGTCCACCTATATAAGATTTTTTTTTTTTTTTTTTTTTTTGAGATGGAGTCTCGCTCTGTCCTCCAGGCTGGAGTGCAATGGCGCGATCTCAGCTCACTGCAAGCTCTGCCTCCCAGGTTCATGCTATTCTCCTGCCTCAGCCTCCCGAGTAGCTGGGACTACAGGTGCCCGCCGTATTTTTAGTAGAGACGGGTTTCACCATGTTAGCCAGGATGGTCTCGCTCTCCTGACCTCGTGATCCGCCTGCCTTGGCCTCCCAAAGTGCTGGGATTACAGGCTTGAGCCACCGCGCCCAGCCAAGAATTTTTTTAAATAAATATTTTGGAAAAATTTTGGGGATTTGGGACCATTTTTAAAAATTCAAGAAATGAGCCATGTAACCTAGAAACATCAAAAAATTAAGAAAAAGATATGTCATGAATCCATAAAATGTATGTAGATACCAGCCAATTTTATTATTTACTACCATAAAATATACCCAAATCAATTTTTTAAAATTTATCAAAATGTATGTGTACACTGACAGACTGTACATGGTGGCATTTGCAGTGAAAGGGACATTCAGTATTAAATAATAGCAGTAGGCAATTAATTGCAGTAATACTGTGCTACTATAATAATTTTGTAGTCCCCTCTTCTTGCTATGGTGGTGAGCTCAAGTGTTGTGAGTGTCCACTTAAAACACCATGTGAAGGTAATCATCTCCCAGTGCACAGTTCTTCTCTTCAGTAAATTGTGTATGTTAGTAAAAAGTGACCTCTTGCAGTTCGGGCTTATTTTTCATCATGCTTTGTGCAGTACCGTAAACCTGGAATAACACCATAGAACACATACAAAATGAAACTAGTGATGCTGGAGGTGTTACCAGGAAGAAGAAAAAATCATGACATTACAAGAAACAATTTGGATGATTTGATCTGTGCTGTAGATTGAGGTCTATAGCTGGCTAAACTGAATAAATTTCTGCTGCCTGCCATTTCAAGAGAAATGGAACCCAGACTAAGGATTGTTGTAAACAAAGAAAAGGAAATTCATGACTGTCACTGCAGCTATGCCAGCAGATACAAAAACCTTGCACCTTTTGTGAAATAACTTTTAATTTTATATTGTATATGTAGCTTTTATAAGGGTACAGGATTGCTATAAGAAAGGCCTACCTATAGACTCTAATATTATTAGTGAAAAATGATGTCATTATATGACAACTTAAAGCAAAATGAAGGTGAAGTATTTAAAGGTGGAGAATTTAAAGCCAGCAAAGGATGGCTTGATAGTTTTAGAAAGAAGTTTGGCTTAAAAAATGTTAATATAACAGGAAAAGCAGCTTCTGTTGGTCAAGAACCAGCAGACAAGTTCCCAGACACAATTATGAAAATCATTGAGGAGAAAGGATATCTGCCTGAGAAAAATTTGAATGCAGACAAAAATGCCCTATTCTGGGAGAAAAAAACATGCAACAAAGGACATTTCTTAGTAAGGAATAGAAGTGAGCACTGGGATTTAAGGTAGGAAGGGATAGTATGACTCTTACTGCTTTGTGCAAATGCAGTCAGGTTTATGATCAGGACTGCCCTTATCTACGAAGCTGCTAATTCTCTGAGACTTGAAGGGAAAAGATAAACACCAGCTGCCAGTCTCTGGCTGCATAACAAGAAGGCCTGGACAATGACAACTGTTTTTCTGAATTGGTTTTAATGATGCTTTGTCCCTGAAGTCAGGAAGTACACTGTCAGTAAGGGACTGCCTTTTAAAGTTCTTTTGATACTGGACAATGCCCTTGGCCACCTAGAACCTCATGAGTTCAGCACCACAGGTGTTAAAGTGGTCTGCTTGCTCGCAAACATGACATCCTAATTCAACTTCTATATCATGGGATCATGAGGAACTGAAAAGCTTATTACACATGATAATCTATGGAAATAATGTCTCAACACTATGGAAGAGAACTTTGATAGAGAAAAAACCTCATGAACATTTGGAGGAATTACACCATTGAAGATTCCATTGTTGTTGGTGTGGAAGCTATCAAGCCTGTAACAACATATTCCTGCTGGAGAAAACTGTGTCTAGACGTTGTGCAAGACTTCACAGGATTTACAAATAAATTGTGGATATGGCAAAAAGGTGGGTGCAGAGGGGCTTGAATGAGTTCAAGATGGATTTTGAAGCAGTTCAGAGCTAATAGATACCACACCAGAGGAATAGACAGAAGACACAAGTTGATGGAGATGAATGCTTCCAAGCCTGAGCCAGATGATGAGGAAGAAATCGTAGAAGAAGCAATGCCAGAAAAGAAATTGACACTATACATTCAGGCTGAAGTGTTCTCATTATTCCAGACTGCTTTCGTCTTCTTTTATGACACGTACCCTTCCATGATATGGATACTGAAACTAAAGCAAATAGTCAAAGAGGGATTGGTACCATATAAAAACATTTCTAGATAAATAAAAAGACAGAAATTACAGTATTTCCATAAAATTACACTGGCTGTATCTACCTCTTCTGCTTCCCCTTTCATCTCTTCAACTTCTTCCACCTCTGACACCCCTGAATCAAAACCAACCCCTTCTTTTTCTCCACCTTTTCCTTAACCTACTCAATGTCAAGATGATGAGGATGAAGACCTTTATAATGATCTACTTCCATTTAATGAATAGTAAGTCAATTTTCTCCTCCTTATGATTTTCTTAATAACATGTTCTTTCCTCTACCATACCTTATTTTAAGAATACAGTATATAATACACATAATGTACAAAATGTGTTAATCAACTGTTTATGTTGTCAATAAGGCTTTTGGTCAACAGTAAGCTGCTAGTAGTTTTGAGGGAGTCAAAAGTTATATGCAGCTTTTCTACTTCACATGGAGTTGGCACCTCTAATTCCTGCATTGTCCAAGGCTCAACTGTATGACCATCTGTGGGGTGTGTATGTGCTTGTGCCTTTGTAAGCATTTTCTTTTGTGAGCATGTATAAGTAAAGTACAAGTAAAACTAATAACACTGAATGCCTCCAAGAAGAGAAATGGGTGGATGGAAAACAAGGATGGGAGTAAGATATGTAATAACTTTTAGCCTTTTTAAATATTGTAGGAGATGAGTATGTTAACTACTAAAAAGTGAACATAAGCACAATAAAATATGGAAACGTATTTCAGTGCACCTAACTTTGGAAAATTTTAAAGTTATTTGCTCTGCGATTAAAAGACGCTAAATGTAAATCCCACAACAGCAGGACCAT